>NW_027464416.1:0-70376 GCF_050947455.1 Rhinoderma darwinii
GAATCTTAAGTTGGAAAGGGAATGTAAATTATTAAGTGTAGTAGATATGAAAATTCTAGGTATTCATTTCTCACAAAACTGTGGAAGTATAAAAAATTGGGAATCTCTCTTGGAAAGGGTTAAAAAGAAGGTGGATTTTTGGAAACTAAGGTGCCTATCAATGGAAGGGAAAATCTTAGTGATTAAACAAGTTCTATTGCCTCTGATTTTATATGTATCTGCTGTTTTTATGCCCTCAAACATTATGATGAAAAGAATTATTAAGGTATGTTTTAATTTCTTTTGGGGTTCAAAAATGGAGAGAGTAAGGAGAGTAGAGTTATATAAATCGAAAGGAAATGGTGGTAAGGGTTTCCCTGATCTTAGACAGTTTTTATTTTGTAAGTATTTATCACAGTGTATTAGTATCCTATGTGGACCTGAATCAAAGTTGAGAGCCTTTGTAATATATAATTTTGGTTTTTTCATAAGGAAGTATAAATGGATCAATATAGATCTAAAGAGACCATATAGGTGGTTGCCTCCAGAGTACTATTTAATCTTAGAGAAAATTATAAGAGAGTTCAATCTGGCAGAAGAAGGAAAAGAGGTTCTTATTAATCATAAAAAAATATTAAAAGTCTTAGAGGGTAGAACCATTTGCAGCCCGATTGAACGGTTTACTCCCCAGGTAGTTAAAAACATTTGGAAATGTGTTAACCATCTTTGTTTGTCTAATGATCACAAAGATCTATTATGGTGTATGATAAAGGATTGTTTACCAACAAAGGATTTCCAATATAAAAGACGACTGAATCGGAATAGCCAATGTCCTAGAAGTGGTTGTATTGATGATGAAACCACAATGCATGTTTTCTGGAATTGTGATTTTGCACAAAAAGTGTGGAAAAAGATAAGTAAGTTGGTGAGCATGGTGAGTAAAGTTAACTATTTTAATTTTAACTTGATATTTTATGGAATTGGAATCGGGGAAAATGAGTTTCAAATAGTTTGGCTGATCTTAGCATCAGTTAAAATGGCGCTATGGAGGTCCAGGAATATTTTACTATTTAAAAGGGATGCTTTAACTGTTGATGATTGCATACGTCTAAGCCTAAATTATTTATTTATCTATTTTTGGAAAGAAAAGAAAGAACTAGGAATAGAGAAAGCAGAAGAAAAATGGAAGCAAAAGAAATGGAATTCTGTAATGGGAGTGTAGAATAGATATTTAGGGGGAAATAATGTATAAATATACTTACCTTTTACGATGATGATGTGAGTCTTGAGATCTGTGAAGAGAAAAAGATGGTGATTTTAAGTTTTGAGACTTGTGATCTGAGTAAAAAAGAAAAAAAAAAAAAAAAAAAAAAAAAAAATCTGTTCTTATCAGTCCTTGTAAGGATAGATAGCTCGGAGAACCACTGGGGGCTATAAACACTAGCTTAGCGATCCAAGAGCGTTCCAGACGAAGCCGGCGACGAACTGCGGAGAAGAACCAGCGAAGACGAAGATCCAGAAGGGAGAAGCCGCCATCGGGGAAGAAGCTCCGGGAGATCGCTGCCGGGAAGAAGAAGGAGAACTTCGGAGAAGAGCCGCTGCTGAAGGGGATCTTCGAAGAAGCTCGGCCGCAGAAGAAGAAGCTCGACGAGGAACCGCTGCGGAAGAAATTTCGTGGAAGAACCTCGGCCAGCAAGGAGAAGATTTGCATAGCTCCGCCCCCTTCGGGAAAGAGCTATCGAAGATCCTCCCCAAGCGACAGGAACAGCTGGAAGAAGCCATGGCCTCAACCAGCAACCCTGCCACCCAGAAGAAGAAGGCTGATGGACCAGGTGAGCCGGCCCAGGCCAGGACATCTCCTCCTGAAGCCTCCTCAAGCCAACAGGCCACCAGGAAGCCGAACCAGGCTGCTCCAACCCTGGAGCCCTGGATGAAGCAGACGGTGGCCCTGAAGCTGAAGGAGGTGGACGGGAGAGTGCCGGACATGACGGAAGAAGTGTTCTGCCAGAAGATGCTCCTGGACCAGGGCTTCGCTAAGCCGGAGACCATCAGCATCCAGGCCTTCATGACCGGGATGTTCTTCGTGACCTTCGCTTCGATCAACATCTGCAGAAGGTACTGGGAGATGGTGAAAGCGGCGAGGCCTGAATCCCCTTTCTCTCGCTTTGTGGGCAACTGCCCTGTCCAAAGAGAGGAAAGGCGGGTGACGGTCTCAATGCGGAACCCACACACCCCCGGCAAAGACATCACCACGCTCCTGAAGCGGTTCTGCACAGTGGTGAGGGAACCCACCCACATCCTGAACGGACTCGGCTTCTGGACTGGCAAGTGGTCGGTAATCGTCCGACTGAACAAGGATTCCAGCGCGGAAGACGGCCTCCAACACCTGCCCCAGTCATTCTCGCTGGGCAACTCCTACGGCCTCATCTACTACCCGGACATGCCGCAGATCTGCAGGAGATGCAGCAAGAAGGGTCATTCGGTGAAGGACTGCAAGGAGGACGCCTGCAAGAACTGCCGGGTAACAGGACACGAGACCAAAGACTGCCCGAAACGGACAATGTGCAACCTCTGCGGACAAGCAGCCCACTCCTACAAGGACTGCCCGAAGAGGGATCGATCCTGGGCAACTGTAGCGGCGAAAGCTCCGGCCAGAGGGAACCCCGCCCCAGCCAGAGCTCCAGCGGCGCAGAAGACCGGGAATAAGAAGGATGGTAAGAAGACGACAGTCCCTCCCCCCCGTCTCCCGGCCCTCCCTCGCCCTACCCTTCCCACCCTCCCTCGCCCGGCCCTCCCCACCCCCCCGTCCCCAACCCCTGTCACCCCCACTGAGGCTCTCACCTTCTCCTACCCACCCATCTCAGTGGTCCTGTCACCTGCACCTCTCCCAACCCAGCCTCCCTTCTCCCCAGCTCCAGCAGCACTAACATCTTCCCCTCCAGCTGCTGGAGTCCTCTCCCTGGAGGATTTTCCCCCTCTTGTCTCCTCAGGTGCCATCCAGAGGAAGAGAAAGGTGAGGGACAGCCCAGCTGCTGAGTCCTCAAAGCGACAAGTCGTGGAAATCTGCGAAGATTCCCTTGCGCAGCAGGAGGAAATGGAGCAGATGGTGGAGGAACTCGTGTCTGAACCTGAGGTCATCGACTTCACAACAGACATCCAGGTGGCTACAATCCTGGAACAATTTTTGTCAGAGGGCCTGCTGGATCTTTCGGACCCGCCAGGAGAGGAGGATCCGCCCGACCGGACTGGTAACTAAGGTGTATCGTTTGCACTAACCTTCTTTATTCTCCCCCATGGCTGCTAAACTTAACATCTTTAGCCTCAATGTGAGGAGTGTTAGAGATAGGACTAGATGTCAGATGGTGCTAACTTTTCTTTCCAAGCAGTCGAGTGATGTATTTATGCTGCAGGAATGTACTCTCCCCTCTTCCAGGTCATACCATCATCTGGCCAGGCAGTGGACCCATGGCCCGTCCTACTGGTCTGGTGGGGGCGACTGTAAGTCTGCAGGGGTTGCCATCCTGATTAGGGGAAGCGTATTTACTGTTGACTCTGTCCAGGAGCTCGCCTGCGGCCGCTTGTTGGTCGTAGACGGTTCCTGGGCAGGAGAGCCGATTAGGCTCATCAACGTGTACGCTCCCCCTATGAAGGCTGAGCGCCTGGAACTATTCCAGACCCTGCGGACCCAGCTCGCCACCACTAGGGCAGTGGTGATGGCCGGGGACTTCAACTGCCCCATCGAAGAGGATGGACGAAGTTCCGGCACTTCAATCAAACTGGATGTCAGTTCCAAACTGCTTATCGAGATGGTAACCGAAGCATCCTTGCAGGACGTTGTGGGCTCCATGGGGATTGGCTCTGTGAACTATTCATGGAGCCGACCCGATGGCTCACTTCGTTCTCGGATTGACTTTGTGTTCACCTCCCGGGCAGTCAAGCAGCATGGGCACTCCATGGTCCCCTGCTTCTTCTCTGACCACAGGGCCATTCTCTTCCAGGGTGCCATCGGCGACGGTTTTCCTCCCGGCCCTGGCTCCTGGAAGCTGAATTGTGCCCTGCTGGAAAGAGAGGAGGTACTGGCGGAACTTAGAGACGCCTATATTGTTTGGAGGAATGATAAAGTTTTCTTTGACAAAACCTGTGACTGGTGGGAATATGTTAAAGTTGAATTTCGTTGTTTCTTTCAGGCAAAAAGTCGTCAACAGGCGTGTGAGAGGAAGAGAGACTTCAGAGAGATGCAGCGTCAGCTGCGATCCCTGCAAGACCTCCTTCAATGCGGCTGGGACGTCAGGAAGGAGCTGGAGGAAGCCAAAAAGGGCCTGAAAAGGCACTTTGAGGAGGAATCCAAGCGAATTGTCTTTCGTTCCAAGGTGGAGAACCTGGAGAAGGGTGAGAAATGTAACTCGTTCTTTTTCAGGAAACTCCATGCCGGCCACACGCCCCTGAAGGAACTTCGAGATGAGACCGGAAACATGCATTCTGGGAAGAAGGAGGTGATGGGAGTCGTCACAGACTACTACCGAAGCCTCTACTCCCGGAAAACCACTGACCCCGAAGCCGCCGATAAATTCCTGTCAGGTATCACTAATCATCTTGATCCTGCAGGTACGGAGGCTATGGATGTACCCCTGACGGTGGAGGAACTGCTCTCTGCCGCTAAATCCTTCAGACCCGGCAGGACCCCGGGCAGTGATGGTCTCCCAGCAGAGCTCTATGTAGCGCTGGGGGACTTGATCAGTCCGGACCTGCTGGAGCTCTATGAGGAGATGGTGGTGGAGGGTAGAATGCCACCGTCCTTGAGAGAAGGCATGATCACGATCTTGTATAAGCGGAAGGGGGAGAGATGTGACCTGAAAAACTGGCGTCCCATCTCTCTCCTGAACGTGGACTACAAGATCCTCGCCAAAGTATTGGCCAACAGACTGAAGGTTGTCATCGGACAGATCATCGGATCGGACCAAACCTGCGGCATTCCTGGCCGTAGGGTGGCCGACAGTCTTGCCCTGGTGAGGGACACGGTGCATTACATGCAAAGCCGCCGTACACACGCGGCCCTGGTCAGTCTGGATCAGGAGAAGGCTTTTGACCGGGTCTCTCACGAATTCATGGGTAAGGCTCTGCGTAGGCTGCGGCTTGGCAGGTTGTTCTGTTTGTATGTTAACCTGATGTATTGCGACATTTACAGCTCGGTGCTGGTGAACGGCTGGAAGACTGACCCCTTTCCTGTATCGTCGGGGGTTAGACAAGGCTGTCCTCTTTCACCTCTCCTTTTTGTTTGTGTTATAGAGCTCTTCGCAGAGGCTATCCGGCAGAATGGAGAGATCAGAGGGATCACCGCACCAGGTCCAGGACACTTCGAGGTCAAATGCTCGCTGTACATGGACGACGTGACCGTCTTCTGCGCTGACCAGAGTTCGGTGACTGCACTCGTCCAGACCTGTGAGGAGTTCGGACGCGCTTCAGGGGCAAAAGTCAACTGCGGGAAGTCGGAAGCCATGCTCTTCGGAAAGTGGTACCTGCCTTCTCCTGCCTCCTTCCCGTTTACTATCAAGCCGGACTTCATCAAAATTCTGGGAGTCTGGTTCGGTAAGGAAGGTGCAGCCCTAAAGTCGTGGGAAGAACGCTTGGCCAAAGTCAACCAAAGGATCGGACTGTGGAGCCTCAGACAACTCACTATTGAGGGCAAAGCAATGGTCCTGCGTAACGAAGTCTTGCCTGTGCTACAATACACTGCACAGGCATGGCCCCCTCTTGCCACCGTCTCGAGGGCCATTACCAGGACTGTGTTTCGCTTCATCTGGGGCTCGAAAATGGACAGAGTAAAGCGGACTGTTATGTACAAGGAGCCCCGCAAAGGTGGGAAGGGTATACCCGACATTCCCACTCTGCTGCGGATCGCTTTTGTATGTGACTGTGTTCGTAGGACTCTGAGGACAGCAAACGGCTCTGCGGGCAAGGCCATGTCCCGCTACTTCCTCCTTCCCCTCTGGCGAGGTTTTGGCTGGGACAAGTGGGACAGCTCCTTCCCTTACAACTGGCACGCTCCCTGGTTCTACGGAGATGTCGTCCGGTTCGTGAGGGAGCATCAACTGGAGGGTCTTAAGCCCGACTTGTGGAAACCTAAGACGATCCACAAGCACATCAGAGCAAAGGACTCACTGGAGTCTGTTCCAGGGCTTCATGCCGACACGTTGGAGACTGTTTGGACTAACGTGTCATCTGGCAGGTTGACCAACGGGCACAAGGACATTTCATGGATGGCCATCCAGGGAGGACTGCCTCTTAGGTCATTCATGCATGCCCGCAACCTGTGCAAGACCCGGTACTGCCCCAGGTGCCCCTTCACGGAGGAAACATCTTTGCACATTTTCTGGCAGTGCCCCTTTGCACAGGGTCTGTTGAAAGCCTTGGAACATGAACTCAAGGACTCAGTACCCAGGAACAGACTGTCGTACCGCTCGGTACTTTATGGACTATTTCCTGGGAATACCACGGATGGAGCAATCCAGGAAGCCTGGCGCCTTATGAACTGCTTTAAGGACGCTATATGGTTTGCCAGGAACCGTCTGATTTTGCGGAGAGAGAGTGTGTCCGTCCAGGACTGCCGCAGGCTGATCCACAGCCTGCTCAGAGACTATTCCACCTGGGACAGCCCGGACGTCGATGAGGAAGAGGACTGATACTCCCCTTCCCCCCACTCTCCCTTCTTGTGTGTTGTCTTTCAATAAAGCTTCGGGCCTGTGATTTCCCCCTTCCCTATCCCCTCCTACCCACTCCCCTATCCCATCACTTGTCTGTAATGCTTTGTTGTTTGGCGTTAGTGAATGCAAGAATGTTAGTGTAGCATGTGGTGTAATGTATAGCATAGGCTAGCCTGTACTGTGTATTATACTGTCATGTTATGTTTGACGACTGTTATTATTTATTATTTGCTGCTTCATGGCTTGCGCTGCGTCGCAGTAATGTTTGTATGATGACGATTGATTGTCAATAAAGCAATTTTCAATCAAAAATCTGTTCTTATCAGTCCTTGTAAGGATAGATAGCTCGGAGAACCACTGGGGGCTATAAACACTAGCTTAGCGATCCAAGAGCGTTCCAGACGAAGCCGGCGACGAACTGCGGAGAAGAACCAGCGAAGACGACGATCCAGAAGGGAGAAGCCGCCATCGGGGAAGAAGCTCCGGGAGATCGCTGCCGGGAAGAAGAAGGAGAACTTCGGAGAAGAGCCGCTGCTGAAGGGGATCTTCGAAGAAGCTCGGCCGCAGAAGAAGAAGCTCGACGAGGAACCGCTGCGGAAGAAATTTCGTGGAAGAACCTCGGCCAGCAAGGAGAAGATTTGCATAGCTCCGCCCCCTTCGGGAAAGAGCTATCGAAGATCCTCCCCAAGCGACAGGAACAGCTGGAAGAAGCCATGGCCTCAACCAGCAACCCTGCCACCCAGAAGAAGAAGGCTGATGGACCAGGTGAGCCGGCCCAGGCCAGGACATCTCCTCCTGAAGCCTCCTCAGGCGAACAGGCCACCAGGAAGCCGAACCAGGCTGCTCCAACCCTGGAGCCCTGGATGAAGCAGACGGTGGCCCTGAAGCTGAAGGAGGTGGACGGGAGAGTGCCGGACATGACGGAAGAAGTGTTCTGCCAGAAGATGCTCCTGGACCAGGGCTTCGCTAAGCCGGAGACCATCAGCATCCAGGCCTTCATGACCGGGATGTTCTTCGTGACCTTCGCTTCGATCAACATCTGCAGAAGGTACTGGGAGATGGTGAAAGCGGCGAGGCCTGAATCCCCTTTCTCTCGCTTTGTGGGCAACTGCCCTGTCCAAAGAGAGGAAAGGCGGGTGACGGTCTCAATGCGGAACCCACACACCCCCGGCAAAGACATCACCACGCTCCTGAAGCGGTTCTGCACAGTGGTGAGGGAACCCACCCACATCCTGAACGGACTCGGCTTCTGGACTGGCAAGTGGTCGGTAATCGTCCGACTGAACAAGGATTCGAGCGCGGAAGACGGCCTCCAGCACCTGCCCCAGTCATTCTCGCTGGGCAACTCCTACGGCCTCATCTATTACCCGGACATGCCGCAGATCTGCAGGAGATGCAGCAAGAAGGGTCATTCGGTGAAGGACTGCAAGGAGGACGCCTGCAAGAACTGCCGGGTAACAGGACACGAGACCAAAGACTGCCCGAAACGGACAATGTGCAACCTCTGCGGACAAGCAGCCCACTCTTACAAGGACTGCCCGAAGAGGGATCGATCCTGGGCAACTGTAGCAGCAAAAGCTCCAGCCAGAGGGAACCCCGCCCCAGCCAGAGCTCCAGCGGCACAGAAGACCGGGAAAAAGAAGGATGGTAAGAAGACGACAGTCCCTCCCCCCCCTCTCCCGGCCCTCCCTCGCCCTACCCTTCCCACCCTCCCTCGCCCGGCCCTCCCCACCCCCCCGTCCCCAACCCCTGTCACCCCCACTGAGGCTCTCACCTTCTCCTACCCACCCATCTCAGTGGTCCTGTCACCTGCACCTCTCCCAACCCAGCCTCCCTTCTCCCCAGCTCCAGCAGCACTAACATCTTCCCCTCCAGCTGCTGGAGTCCTCTCCCTGGAGGATTTTCCCCCTCTTGTCTCCTCAGGTGCCATCCAGAGGAAGAGAAAGGTGAGGGACAGCCCAGCTGCTGAGTCCTCAAAGCGACAAGTCGTGGAAATCTGCGAAGATTCCCTTGCGCAGCAGGAGGAAATGGAGCAGATGGTGGAGGAACTCGTGTCTGAACCTGAGGTCATCGACTTCACAACAGACATCCAGGTGGCTACAATCCTGGAACAATTTTTGTCAGAGGGCCTGCTGGATCTTTCGGACCCGCCAGGCGAGGAGGACCCGCCCGACCGGACTGGTAACTAAGGTGTATCGTTTGCACTAACCTTCTTTATTCTCCCCCATGGCTGCTGAACTTAACATCTTTAGCCTCAATGTGAGGAGTGTTAGAGATAGGACTAGATGTCAGATGGTGCTAACTTTTCTTTCCAAGCAGTCGAGTGATATATTTATGCTGCAGGAATGTACTCTCCCCTCTTCCAGGTCATATCATCACCTGGCCAGGCAGTGGACCCATGGCCCGTCCTACTGGTCTGGTGGGGGCGACTGTAAGTCTGCGGGGGTTGCCATCCTGATTAGGGGAGGCGTATTTACTGTTGACTCTGTCCAGGAGCTCGTCTGCGGCCGCTTGTTGGTCGTAGACGGTTCCTGGGCAGGAGAGCCGATTAGGCTCATCAACGTGTACGCCCCCCCTATGAAGGCTGAGCGCCTGGAACTATTCCAGACCCTGCGGACCCAGCTCGCCACCACTAGGGCAGTGGTGATGGCCGGGGACTTCAACTGCCCCATCGAAGAGGATGGACGAAGTTCCGGCACTTCAATCAAGCTGGATGTCAGTTCCAAACTGCTTATCGAGATGGTAACCGAAGCATCCTTGCAGGACGTTGTGGGCTCCATGGGGATCGGCTCTGTGAACTATTCATGGAGCCGACCCGATGGCTCACTTCGTTCTCGGATTGACTTTGCGTTCACCTCCCGGGCAGTCAAGCAGCATGGGCACTCCATGGTCCCCTGCTTCTTCTCTGACCACAGGGCCATTCTCTTCCAGGGTGCCATCGGCCACGGTTTTCCTCCCGGCCCTGGCTCCTGGAAGCTGAATTGTGCCCTGCTGGAAAGAGAGGAGGTACTGGCGGAACTTAGAGACGCCTATATTGTTTGGAGGAATGATAAAGTTTTCTTTGACAAAACCTGTGACTGGTGGGAATATGTTAAAGTTGAATTTCGTTGTTTCTTTCAGGCAAAAAGTCGCCAACAGGCGTGTGAGAGGAAGAGAGACTTCAGAGAGATGCAGCGTCAGCTGCGATCCCTGCAAGACCTCCTTCAATGCGGCTGGGACGTCAGGAAGGAGCTGGAGGAAGCCAAAAAGGGCCTGAAAAGGCACTTTGAGGAGGAATCCAAGCGAATTGTCTTTCGTTCCAAGGTGGAGAACCTGGAGAAGGGTGAGAAATGTAACTCGTTCTTTTTCAGGAAACTCCATGCCGGCCACACGCCCCTGAAGGAACTCCGAGATGAGACCGGAAACATGCATTCTGGGAAGAAGGAGGTGATGGGAGTCGTCACAGACTACTACCGAAGCCTCTACTCCCGGAAAACCACTGACCCCGAAGCCGCCGATAAATTCCTGTCAGGTATCACTAATCATCTTGATCCTGCAGGTACGGAGGCTATGGATGTACCCCTGACGGTGGAGGAACTGCTCTCTGCCGCTAAATCCTTCAGACCCGGCAGGACCCCGGGCAGTGATGGTCTCCCAGCAGAGCTCTATGTAGCGCTGGGGGACTTGATCTGTCCGGACCTGCTGGAGCTCTATGAGGAGATGGTGGTGGAGGGTAGAATGCCACCGTCCTTGAGAGAAGGCATGATCACGATCTTGTATAAGCGGAAGGGGGAGAGATGTGACCTGAAAAACTGGCGTCCCATCTCTCTCCTGAACGTGGACTACAAGATCCTCGCCAAAGTATTGGCCAACAGACTGAAGGTTGTCATCGGACAGATCATCGGATCGGACCAAACCTGCGGCATTCCTGGCCGTAGGGTGGCCGACAGTCTTGCCCTGGTGAGGGACACGGTGCATTACATGCAAAGCCGCCGTACACACGCGGCCCTGGTCAGTCTGGATCAGGAGAAGGCTTTTGACCGGGTCTCTCACGAATTCATGGGTAAGGCTCTGCGTAGGCTGCGGCTTGGCAGGTTGTTCTGTTTGTATGTTAACCTGATGTATTGTGACATTTACAGCTCGGTGCTGGTGAACGGCTGGAAGACTGACCCCTTTCCTGTATCGTCGGGGGTTAGACAAGGCTGTCCTCTTTCACCTCTCCTTTTTGTTTGTGTTATAGAGCTCTTCGCAGAGGCTATCCGGCAGAATGGAGAGATCAGAGGGATCACCGCACCAGGTCCAGGACACTTCGAGGTCAAATGCTCGCTGTACATGGACGACGTGACCGTCTTCTGCGCTGACCAGAGTTCGGTGACTGCACTCGTCCAGACCTGTGAGGAGTTCGGACGCGCTTCAGGGGCAAAAGTCAACTGCGGGAAGTCGGAAGCCATGCTCTTCGGAAAGTGGTACCTGCCTTCTCCTGCCTCCTTCCCGTTTACTATCAAGCCGGACTTCATCAAAATTCTGGGAGTCTGGTTCGGAAAGGAAGGTGCAGCCCTAAAGTCGTGGGAAGAACGCTTGGCCAAAGTCAACCAAAGGATCGGACTGTGGAGCCTCAGACAACTCACTATCGAGGGCAAAGCAATGGTCCTGCGTAACGAAGTCTTGCCTGTGCTACAATACACTGCACAGGCATGGCCCCCTCTTGCCACCGTCTCGAGGGCCATTACCAGGACTGTGTTTCGCTTCATCTGGGGCTCGAAAATGGACAGAGTAAAGCGGACTGTTATGTACAAGGAGCCCCGCAAAGGTGGGAAGGGTATACCCGACATTCCCACTCTGCTGCGGATCGCTTTTGCATGTGACTGTGTTCGTAGGACTCTGAGGACAGCAAACGGCTCTGCGGGCAAGGCCATGTCCCGCTACTTCCTCCTTCCCCTCTGGCGAGGTTTTGGCTGGGACAAGTGGGACAGCTCCTTCCCTTACAACTGGCACGCTCCCTGGTTCTACGGAGATGTCGTCCGGTTTGTGAGGGAGCATCAACTGGAGGGTCTTAAGCCCGACTTGTGGAAACCTAAGACGATCCACAAGCACATCAGAGCAAAGGACTCACTGGAGTCTGTTCCAGGGCTTCATGCCGACACGTTGGAGACTGTTTGGACTAACGTGTCATCTGGCAGGTTGACCAACGGGCACAAGGACATTTCATGGATGGCCATCCAGGGAGGACTGCCTCTTAGGTCATTCATGCATGCCCGCAACCTGTGCAAGACCCGGTACTGCCCCAGGTGCCCCTTCACGGAGGAAACATCTTTGCACATTTTCTGGCAGTGCCCCTTTGCACAGGGTCTGTTGAAAGCCTTGGAACATGAACTCAAGGACTCAGTACCCAGGAACAGACTGTCGTACCGCTCGGTACTTTATGGACTATTTCCTGGGAATACCACGGATGGAGCAATCCAGGAAGCCTGGCGCCTTATGAACTGCTTTAAGGACGCTATATGGTTTGCCAGGAACCGTCTGATTTTGCGGAGAGAGAGTGTGTCCGTCCAGGACTGCCGCAGGCTGATCCACAGCCTGCTCAGAGACTATTCCACCTGGGACAGCCCGGACGTCGATGAGGAAGAGGACTGATACTCCCCTTCCCCCCACTCTCCCTTCTTGTGTGTTGTCTTTCAATAAAGCTTCGGGCCTGTGATTTCCCCCTTCCCTATCCCCTCCTACCCACTCCCCTATCCCATCACTTGTCTGTAATGCTTTGTTGTTTGGCTTTAGTGAATGCAAGAATGTTAGTGTAGCATGTGGTGTAATGTATAGCATAGGCTAGCCTGTACTGTGTATTATACTGTCATGTTATGTTTGACGACTGTTATTATTTATTATTTGCTGCTTCATGGCTTGCGCTGCGTCGCAGTAATGTTTGTATGATGACGATTGATTGTCAATAAAGCAATTTTCAATCAAAAAATCTGTTCTTATCAGTTTAATATCTGATACGTCCCCTATCTGGGGACCATATATTAAATGGATTTTTAGAACAGGGAGATGGAAATAGAGCTTGCTCTGTCCACTCCACGCATTGACCTGGTATTGCAGTATTTCCAGGACCGGTGCACCCTTTCCTTATGTGTTGACTAAAAGCAGATTCCAAAAGTGTTTTTTCTCTTTGCCATTGTTTCTGTCTTTCTGAAGGGATCTCCCCTTTTAATCCCATTATTTCAACACCTGTTGGACAATGCATTTGTACAGTCATGTGTGATAATGAGCTCATTTATTAAATGCAATTAATGAATACATTGCCACCTCTTGTTGTGTGTGTGTGTGTCTTCTGTGTTTCTGTGTTTCCGGCATTTCACATTGGAACAGCTCATTCACCTTCCTTGTCTTCTCTCCGCCCTCCCTCCTAGGTAAGTTAAAGAGCTGCACCTGAGCCAGCCACTGATTGATGCAGCACCACAGTCAAATAGTGGAGTGGAGTGGAGTAGGGGAACAGCAAACAGCCATTAAAGCAGCCAGCCGCCTACCCGCCACAATGGACCTACCTGTGTACACTAGATGGATGTGATGGAATGTACTGTCGTCCCTACATTTCAAGAAGAAGTAAGAATTGCAGTTGCAACAAACCCTTGCTTGCCTACAAAGAGAGCAGCAATTTGGATTTGTTACTATGTTACCTGGAAGAATAACAAACTGTGCAAGGATGGAGGTTGTAGGAGCAAAGAGAAGTTGTCTGTAAAGTTGGTGGATGCCTATTTTCCATTTTGCAGTCCCTTGTCTCCCTCTTGTGGCCTCCTGGAGGCAAATAAATGTGCAAAAAAAAGACAGCCTGGCGGCCGGCTGTTGCAGTGTTGCCCTCTCAGGCAACACTGAGTGACTGACTGAGCCTCACCGTCTTATATAAAGTTCAGACGGAACTTTGCACGTGTCATAGTGGAGCCCTCAGGATTCCAGAGCCAGCTTTCTGACATCATAATGGGGCCTGCCTCAGAGATAAAAGCCTGGGCCCAGGCAGTGTTGTTCAGTGCTGCTCAGCAGGCAGCACAGGACTGGATTAAAGCTGATACAAGGTGTGAAGGAACAAGGGGTGGCTGTGGGCATGCACTTGCTGCCGCTGCCAGTGTTTATCTGCATGGCAGGAGGGCATTTGGGCGTTGCCAGGAAGGCGTTTTTATGTAGATTCCTCCTCTTTCAGCACTGCATTGTGGTGCAAGCAAAAGAAGCAAATCCTGTCTGGCTTCCTCTCCGGCCTTTATTCACCTCCCTCCCGCTTAGTAGCTGTAAATGTGTGTGAGCCTGCAGGGCCCCATGGAATTGCCTAGGAGTAGGCTGAATCAATCGCTGCAAGGGGTGAACAGCAGTATGGGACAGGCTCGGGCAAGGCAAGGGCCGCTCGGGTTATCGCTTCTCGGCCTTTTGGCTAAGATCAAGTGTATTTATACAGGAGGTTTTTAGTCAGAAGGTGCTCAGGTACCCTCTCTCTCGGCCTCGGGGGATCGTCCAGGTTCGCCTGGACTTCACCCCCGTGCTGCTATTTGGGAGAGAGGCTTAGTCCTGAGCAACGAGTTGCGATCCCCCCCCCAGCCCTTTGGTGTGTCTCCGGACCCCATAGGGAGCAGCGCAAGCTGCGCGGTTCGACCCGGCTAGGCGATGGCGGGCGAACCAGATGCGGTGCCGGTGTATGCCCGGCTAAGGAACTCTGCCCGATTTATCGTGGCAGAGGGTGGAGGCGGTCCACGTGGCGTAAAGTTCTTGGTCCACAAGATCTTGGAAGAACTACTGGCGGTCCACAAGAATGAGATTTTGGCTATCCAGGACTACCCGAAACGAGGAATTTTCGACGTCACCTTTATGGGAGAAGGAATCCTCCGTGATGCCATGGACCGAGCTGAGAGGAGAAAAGGTGAACTCGTGGTAGCGGGAGTCCAGGTAGTAGAACATGCCTTCGAAATTACGAAACTCGTGGTGATTAAAATGTACTCCCCATATGTGAAGGATATGGAAGTGGCAGCATTCTTAGCTGCCTACTTCAAGAATGTCAAACTGTTGGGGAGAGTTATGAACGAGTGTGGAGTGTGGACCGTCAAGTGGAAGTTTTTAGTAACATTGATAAAGGACCCCTCCACCCAGGAAACGAGATTACCACCGGCTCGTTTTAAAATTGGAAATGTGAATGGCGACCTCTATTTTTCAGGGATGCCAAACTTCTGCAGGGCCTGCGGTACTTATGGACATACCAGTTTTAACTGCGATGTCACCTGTAGAAACTGTGGAAGCAAAGAGCACAATATGAGAGAATGCTCACAAGAGAAAAAATGTAATTTTTGCCAAAAAACTGGTCATTTGTACTATTCTTGTCCCCATAGGTACCGAGGCGAAGAAAATGAGCAACCCGAGGCGCCCCCACGTGCTCCACCAGCAGACCAGTCCCACCCCCGGGGAGAGGAGCATGCCGGGGCCGCGAAGGAGCAGCGAGGCACCTGGGCTTCAGTGGTGCGGAGTAATGGAGCCAAAGCAGGTGCCTCGCAGCCAGCAACCTCTGAGGAAAGGAAGGAGCCCAGCGCCAATGACAAAAGGCAAGCAAAGCGGAAGGCGGAAAAGGAGCAGGCCACCAATGATACTGTGGCATCCCAGAGGGCTGGTTGTCCAGTGGGTGCCGGGCCTGCTCCTGTACCTGGGTCTCAGGAGTCTGACTCCGAGCAGGAGAACTGGGTAGCGGTGGGTCCCCGGAAAAAGGGAAAACAGGAGCGTGCTGGTAGGAGGGAATCAGGGGAGGAGCAGATGGACACATCCGTAAAGAAAAGTGAGGCTCCTCCTAGGACCACCTCCTCGCCTGACCTGGTGAGGAGGGTGGGCACTGTTCCCTCCCAGATACCGGACACCCCGCCATGTGCGCAACCTCCCCCTCTAAGACGGCGTCAACAGAGCCTGGGGGGAGAGGCGGGGCCCTTGGGGGACCCACCCGAAATGGACCTACGTGGTCACCCAGTTGAGACCCAGGTGACGCTAAGCGAGAGTGGGCTCCCCTTGTACGAGATAAGAGTTGCTGGCACGGCTCTCAGTGAAGGTAGTTCCTCTCCCTTTTCGTCCCTCTTTGCAGGCGATTCGGACGAGGGTGGGGATATGAGCGCAAACGAGAGTTCTGGTAATGCTGGTGGAGGAAATGTCTGATTTTAAGTTCCACGAATATTTATTATTTTAAAATCAAGACGCTATTTTAATCTCCACAATGTCAGAAGTAAAGGGAATCTCCCTCAACGTGAGGGGCGCCAAGTCCAAAGTTAGAAGGGTTGCTCTCTTCAGCTTTTTAGCTGGCCTGGCAGCCTCTGTTTTTTTCCTGCAGGAGTGCGGCATTCCCCATATGATGAAGTACCATAAATACCAAGAGGATTGGAAGTATGGTCCATCAGTCTGGTCTGGATCTAACGAGTCCAGATCAGCAGGGGTCGCCATTCTTTTTAAGGGAAACGTTTTAATCGATTTTATCCAAGAGATTCTTCCAGGACGTATTTTATTGGTTAAGGCTTTTATTGACGGTGTGAAATGGCAGTTTTTAAATTTTTACGGCTCACCAGATAAAAATGAAAGAGCAGAAATGTTAGCGATTTTACCTCTTTTTATTAACACGACTGAGCCTTTTATCCTCGCAGGTGATTTTAATTGTATCCTGAGGGGGGAACGCCGGCTTACCAGCGCTACAAGCAGAAACTATGACAAGACCTCTGGACTGCTCAAAGATATGGTGGGTGATTTTAAATTAAAAGACGTTTATAAAGAGTGTAACAGGAGCAGTCCAGAGGAAGCCGGCGTTACCTGGAGCAACGCCACCTGTAGCTCCAGGATAGATTTTATATTTTGTAATGAGAATCTACTGCCTTTTAAATGTGAAGTTTTAACCAATGTTTTTTCCGATCACAAGCTTTTATCATTTTATGTAAAGCGTGATTTTAATAACATTATTAGTAAAAAGTCCTGGAAGTTAAATGTTTCCCTTTTAGATGATCCACAGGTTTTTACAGATTTTATTGAATTTTACAAAGAGAGTAGGCGGGTGAGAGACACACGGGCTCCCATCACCGCATGGTGGGAGAAAATGAAAAGGAAAATAAAAGAATTTTTTATTAAAAAAAGCGTGGCGAAAGCCAGAGAGAAGCAAGTTTTTTTTAAAATTCTCAACACCCGCCTACAGACCCTGTACAAGATGAGAGAACACGAGATAGAGGTACAAGACGACATCGCCAACTTAAAAAAAGAGATAGCTCAGTGCCTGGAGCAGAAAGGTAAAGAAATTATATTTCGTTCTAAAGTACAGCACGTGGAAGAGAACGAGACCTGCTCCAGGTACTTTTTTAAGAAAATGAACAATAAAAAAGCTATTCTTAAAAATATTGATGGGGTGTCGGATGTACAGGGTCTTTTAAGTAAAGTTCATGAGTTTTATACTGACCTTTTTAATGTGAAAACTGTGGATCGTGATTTTATGCGTGACTCGCTGAAGGAGATTACCACTGTTTTAGACCCTGTCTCCCAGAATTTTTTATTGCAGGAACTGTCGGAGCAGGAGATCTTAGAGACAGTGAAGAGTTTTAAAGCAGGTAAAGTTCCTGGCCCGGACGGTATACCCAGCGAGTTTTATGTCAAATTTTATGATATTTTAAAAGATGATCTCTTAAACCTTTTTACCGAAGTCTTTCATTCCAAGATGCTGCCTAAGTCCTGGCGGAAGGGTGAGGTCTCCTTGCTATACAAGAAAGGTGACATCGCAGTTTTAGAGAATTGGAGACCAATAACCCTTCTGAATAGTGACTACAAAATAATGGCAAAACTATGTGCAAACCGTTTAAAAGCCATAGTACCCCACATCATACACTCTAACCAGGTGTGTGGGGTGCCAGGCCGCAGCATCTGGGATAATATTAATTTAATAAAAGATGCGATTGAAGACACAAAATCTAGAAACGGAAAATTAGCCATTTTATCCATAGATTTTCAAAAAGCTTTCGACCGAGTATCGCACTTTTATCTTTTTAAGGTTTTAGAGCGGATGGGTATACCTGAAGGTTTTTTACTATCTATTAAAGCCTTTTATAAAGATTGCACAAGCAAAATTTTAGTAAATGGTTTTAAGACACAGGACGTTCTTTTAAACTCTGGGGTGAAGCAGGGGTGTCCCTTGTCCCCACTGCTTTTCATATGTGCACTAGAGCCTCTGCTATGCGCAATACGCCGGGACAAACAGATACGTGGAGTCCCCCTGCCGGGGGGTGGCGGCATAGAGGCTAAAGCAGTGGGGTACATGGATGATGTGGCGATACTTTGTAGGGACACCCTCTCGCTTCAGAAAGCCCTAAAACAAATTGAGTTTTATTGCTGTGCTTCCGGTTTTAGAATAAACTTCAGCAAAAGTAATATTTTAAGCATAGGAAGCATGGTTTTTAGAGACGTACCCGTTCCTGTGTCAGATACTATTAAAGTTTTAGGTATCTCCTTCAGTGAGCACGACAATGGTTTTATAAGTTGGGACATGGTGGCGCAGAAGGTAAACAATAAAATTTGTATGTGGAATATGAGGAAACTCACTATGGAGGGAAAAATTTTAATCATAAAAATGGTCATTTTACCCCTTCTTTTATACACAAGCATGGTGTTCCCTCCCCCAACAGTTTTATTACGAAAAATAACAAAAGCATGTTTTACCTTCTTTTGGAGTTCCAGGATGGAGAAATTGAAACGAGAAACGGTAATAAAGTCCAAACCAAAGGGTGGCAAAGATTTTCCTGATTTTAATAGGTTTCTTTTAATTAAGTTCTTTAGTTTCTGTTTTAATTCCCTTTTTAAAGAGCACTATTGGTCTTACTTTTTACGTTTTAATACTGGGTTTTTTATGCGGAGGTTTGGTTGGTTCAACATAATTTTATCCTCACCATACGCTTTTAAATTACCAGCGAATTACGTAATTTTAGAAAAAATAGTGTCTCTCTTCAATTTAAAAGGGAAGACCGTGAACGAACTTAAAAACAGCAAAAAAATAATTAAAGACCTGAGAGAGAGCGAGACGGTCAGCAATGTAGAGAATTTTAATACGCAACGATGTGCTTTTATTTTCAAAATGATTAATGTGTTTTATCTTTTTAATGCACAGATGGACCTGGCCTGGAGCTGCGTTCATCAATGTCTTCCATGCCGGGCATTCCAGTACAGAAGAGGATTCGCGAGGTCTGCCGTCTGCCCGAGGGAAGGCTGCCAGGCCGAGGAAACTATAAGACATATTTTTTGGACATGTGACTTTGCAAAACAATTTTGGAAAAAATATTCCCTCTTTTGGTGAAGATGGCAGACCTAAAGGACTTAAACTATGAAGATATTTTATATGGACTTTTTGGATGCCCAACCGCGAGTCAGAAGATAATTGCATGGAAGACGATGAATTGCGCCAAAGAAGCTCTATGGAAGGCCAGGAACATCCTCCTTTTTAAGCACGACGTTTTATCAGTTGATGATGTTTTAGGTCTTTGTTTTAGTGAGATGTATATTTATTTTTTACTAGACAAAAAAAGGAATGCCACCCTTCTAAATAAATGGTTTGTGACTGACTGGAACTCCAAATAAATAAAGATTTGCCCCATGTCCCTCTACATAAATTTTATGAAAATTTGATTTTACTATTGTTACAATGTAAAAATTCTTTGTATTTATTTATGTAACTAAAATGTGTTTTATTGTAAAATTGAAATTTTTATAAATAAATCATTGACACCCCCGCGAGGGGGTAGCCAACTGAAAAAAAATCTGTTCTTATCAGTTTAATATCTGATACGTCCCCTATCTGGGGACCATATATTAAATGGATTTTTAGAACAGGGAGATGGAAATAGAGCTTGCTCTGTCCACTCCACGCATTGACCTGGTATTGCAGTATTTCCAGGACCGGTGCACCCTTTCCTTATGTGTTGACTAAAAGCAGATTCCAAAAGTGTTTTTTCTCTTTGCCATTGTTTCTGTCTTTCTGAAGGGATCTCCCCTTTTAATCCCATTATTTCAACACCTGTTGGACAATGCATTTGTACAGTCATGTGTGATAATGAGCTCATTTATTAAATGCAATTAATGAATACATTGCCACCTCTTGTTGTGTGTGTGTGTGTCTTCTGTGTTTCTGTGTTTCCGGCATTTCACATTGGAACAGCTCATTCACCTTCCTTGTCTTCTCTCCGCCCTCCCTCCTAGGTAAGTTAAAGAGCTGCACCTGAGCCAGCCACTGATTGATGCAGCACCACAGTCAAATAGTGGAGTGGAGTGGAGTAGGGGAACAGCAAACAGCCATTAAAGCAGCCAGCCGCCTACCCGCCACAATGGACCTACCTGTGTACACTAGATGGATGTGATGGAATGTACTGTCGTCCCTACATTTCAAGAAGAAGTAAGAATTGCAGTTGCAACAAACCCTTGCTTGCCTACAAAGAGAGCAGCAATTTGGATTTGTTACTATGTTACCTGGAAGAATAACAAACTGTGCAAGGATGGAGGTTGTAGGAGCAAAGAGAAGTTGTCTGTAAAGTTGGTGGATGCCTATTTTCCATTTTGCAGTCCCTTGTCTCCCTCTTGTGGCCTCCTGGAGGCAAATAAATGTGCAAAAAAAAGACAGCCTGGCGGCCGGCTGTTGCAGTGTTGCCCTCTCAGGCAACACTGAGTGACTGACTGAGCCTCACCGTCTTATATAAAGTTCAGACGGAACTTTGCACGTGTCATAGTGGAGCCCTCAGGATTCCAGAGCCAGCTTTCTGACATCATAATGGGGCCTGCCTCAGAGATAAAAGCCTGGGCCCAGGCAGTGTTGTTCAGTGCTGCTCAGCAGGCAGCACAGGACTGGATTAAAGCTGATACAAGGTGTGAAGGAACAAGGGGTGGCTGTGGGCATGCACTTGCTGCCGCTGCCAGTGTTTATCTGCATGGCAGGAGGGCATTTGGGCGTTGCCAGGAAGGCGTTTTTATGTAGATTCCTCCTCTTTCAGCACTGCATTGTGGTGCAAGCAAAAGAAGCAAATCCTGTCTGGCTTCCTCTCCGGCCTTTATTCACCTCCCTCCCGCTTAGTAGCTGTAAATGTGTGTGAGCCTGCAGGGCCCCATGGAATTGCCTAGGAGTAGGCTGAATCAATCGCTGCAAGGGGTGAACAGCAGTATGGGACAGGCTCGGGCAAGGCAAGGGCCGCTCGGGTTATCGCTTCTCGGCCTTTTGGCTAAGATCAGAGTTTATTGCTCTGGTCTTGGTCAGGGGGTGCGGGTTTTCCCTTGGGAGGAACCAGAGTGGTGATCGTTCTGTGATTGTGGATCGGCAGGTATAGTCAGCATGGATGCAGCAAGGACAACACCAGTGGAGAGAACCATTCGAATTAAGGTAGACCCAAGTGATTCTGGTAAGAACACCATTGAATTTGTTGGAAGGAAGCTGGTGGTCGACATGGCAGGTATCCCTCTTTATAAATTATTCTGTGTGCAAGAAAACAGAAAGCAAGGATTGTATGATGTGTCCTTTCAAGAAGAAAATGACTGTTTAAATTTCTATGAAGCCTTAAAAGTGAATGCTAACTGTGAGGTTTTGAAAAATGTCTCTTTTGTGCCTCTATTTGCTATGGGAGAGAGGGTACTATTTGTACATGTCTTCAACCCATTTACCCAGCTGGACTTAATCAAGAACTTTTTGAGTTTATATTGCACCAGTGTGAAAGGGGGAACCAAAATGACCAGCTCATTGAAAGTGTTCAATGGAACTTATAAATTTTTCGTCCAGTTTAAGCTGGACCCGGATTGTATTGGTGGAGTTAAGAGCCCTCCATTGTCCTTTTCCATTGCTGGCTATAGAGGATATTTGTATTATCAAAATATGCCAAAATTTTGCCGGTTCTGTCACCAGTTTGGTCACACTAAGGAGTGCTGCCCTGGGGTGAAGGTGTGCAGGAATTGTAAGATGGCTGGACATGAGGCAGGTGCATGTACGGAACCCCGATCGTGTGATTTGTGTGGTGAAGTGGGGCACCTGTATAGAGATTGCCCAGTGGGCAAGAAGAGAAAGGAGAAAGAGGAAAAGGAAAGAGAGGCACAGAGACAGAAGAATATCCAGAAGCAAGAGGAAGCCAATGAGAGGTTAAGGATAGAAAGGGAGGTGGAGGAGCAAAGGCAGAAAGAAATCCTTGATGCAATATTGGCTGAGGCTGAGCGAGATAGCACGCAGGTGCAGGCAATTGAGGAAACTTTCATTGAGGACATGCCAAGCCCTGTGGTAGAAGAATCTCAGAGGATATCAGAATGGTCTTCCTCTGGAGTGTTGAGTCCAGTGAGAGAAGTGGAGATGTCTTTTCGCCCACAGAGAGTGGGGAACTTTCCAAAAAAACAGAGAATTGAAGTGGTGGAGACGCAAAGTGTGGAGACGGCGAACGCCTTTCAGGCATTGTTTGAGCCGAACATGGAGTATGAGACTAGTGAAGAAAACTCTCCCGGGCCTTTAACCCGGAAAGTTTGAGGGTTCTGCTTTGTGTTTTTTCACCTTTTTCTGCCTAGGGCAGTTATAAAATGTTGTTTAAAATTTTGTCTTCCAATGTCCGGGTGTTTAAAAACCGGGCCAGGAGAGCAGCCATTTTGGAGGAATTGTCTTTCAGTGGAGCAGATTTAATTTGTGTGCAGGAATGTGGGATAGAGTATATAGTTAAGCAGGAGGAGTGGGGTTTTGGTGCAGCAATATGGTCATGTTCTAGTCACAATAGAAATGATGGTGTGGGGGTTTTGGTTAGGAGTAGCAGGGTGGAGGTTTGTAGCTACACAGTGATTGAGGAGGGGCGGTGCCTGTTAGTGGTTATAAAAGTATGTGGTGTGAATGTGCGTGTAATTAATGTGTATGCGTCTGCAAAAAAGGAAGAGAGAGTGGAGTTGTTTGAGAGAATTAAACTGTTTTTGCCAGGTAGGGAACATATTGTGTGGGTGGGGGATTTTAACTGTGATACTAGAGGGGATTTGGATGTGTCTGGGAATGTGCTAAAGTCTGTACTCACTGATTTTGGATTGAGGGATGTAGTGCACCTGTGTGGTGTTAACCCTATAGTAGATACTTATTATGCGGATAGTGGGAGACACAGTAGTAGAATTGATATGATTTTTGTTTCTAAGGGGGTGATGGGTAAGGGATATATGCAAATGAAGGTAGGATATTCTGATCACGAGTGCATTAAGTGTGAGTTGGTCTGGGATGAGGATTGTGGGAGTGGGAGGGGTTTATGGAAATTGAATGTGAGTTTGTTGGATGATGAGAGTGTTTGTGGAAAATATGTGGATACATATAGGTTTTGGTGTGAGAAAAAAGGTGATTTTGTGGATATAATAACATGGTGGGATTGGGTTAAAGAAAGAACACGTGTGTTTTTTAGAAAGGTTGGTTATAGGAAAGCTGTGGAGAGAAGGAAGAGGTATGAATGTTATAATATAAGGTTGAATTTTCTCCAGAAGGTTAAAAAGAGAGGTTGGAGTGTGGATGAGGAGATTGATTGTGTGAAAAATGAGATGAGGGAATGGTTGTTAGAAAAAGGTAGAAAGATTATGTATCAGTCAAAATTAGATAAATTGGAAAAGGGGGAAAAATGTTCTAGGTATTTTTTCAAAAAAGTAGTGGGGAAAAAGGAGGATTTGGTGAGAGTGTATGATAAAAATGGAAGGGTGGTGAAAGGAAAAGCAGTGTTTCCTGTGGTTGAAAGTTTTTATAAAGAATTGTATGCAGTGAAAGAGATTGATAGGGACTTGGAGGCTGAAGTGGTGAGTATGATTGAAAATAGGGTGGAAGTAATTGAATATGCAAATTTGATGAGAAACATTGAGGAGGATGAAGTAAAGAGAGTGTTGGATAGTATGGCTGTGAATAAGACTCCAGGGGATGATGGGTTACCGATGGAATTTTACATAAAAATGTGGGACGTGATTAAGGATGATGTGGTGCAAGTTTATAAATTTATGTGGGAGAATGGTAGGATGGTTGAAAGTATGAAAAGTGGGGTGGTGGTTTTGATTTATAAGAAAGGGGATGTGAATGATGTTAAAAATTGGAGGCCGATTACTTTGTTGAATGTGGACTATAAGGTGTTTGCTAAGCTGATTGCAAATAGGATGAGAGATGTGATTGGTCAGGTGGTTGGGGAGGAGCAAGTGTGTGGAGTGCCGGGGAGGAGGATTAGTGAGAATTTGTGTTTGCTGAGAGATGTGATATGGGATAGCATGGAGAGGAAACAAGTATTGAATGTTCTGTCAATTGATTTTGAAAAGGCTTTTGATCGTTTGGCGCATGATTTTTTATTTAGAGTTTTGGTAAGAATGGGTTTTCCTAGTGACTTTGTGAATGTTGTAAGAGTGTTGTATAAGAATGTGTATAGTAAGATTCTCATTAATGGATGGGTTGGTGGTGAGATAAGTGTGGGTTCCGGTGTGAGGCAGGGGTGTCCCCTGTCTCCGATTGCCTTTATTTGTGCGATTGAGCCTTTATTACAGATGTTTCGGAAGGATAAATGTATGAGAGGTGTGAAGATTCCTGGTTGTGGTGGGAAAGAAGTAAAAGTATTAGCATACATGGATGATGTGTGTGTGATTTGTGAATCCGATGCTGCGGTAAGGCGTGCAAAATTGTTAGTTGCTTTGTTCTGTGGGGCATCTGCATTTAGAGTAAATTGGGATAAGAGTGAATGTAAGAGGTTTGGGAACATTGGGAGGAGAGAAGATTTAGGTGTAAAATGTGTGGAAGGAGCGATTCAGATTTTGGGGGTGAAATTTGATGAAAAATTGGATGGGAATGAAAGTTGGGAGGATGTTGGTAAAAAGATTATTAAGAAAATGAATTTCTGGCGTTTGAGAGAATTGTCTTTTGCTGGGAAGATTCTTGTGATTAAAAGTGTGATTTTACCAATTTTGTTGTATGTTGCTTTTGTCTTTCCGCCAGGGTATATGATGCTGAGAAGATTGAATAGAGTGCTGATGGTATTTTTTTGGGGTTCTAAGATGGAGAGAGTGAAGAGAGAGACTGTGAGGAAAAGTGTAAAGAATGGGGGAATGGGGTTTCCTAATATTGAGGTATATTTGGGAGTGAATAGTGTGTTTGCAGTAAGAAGGATGATGGGAGGTGATTGGAAATTTGCATGTATGGTAAGATATCTGAGTGGGAGTGTGTTATGCAGATTAGGATGGATAGGGAGAGATTTAAGAGTGCCGTATGCACTTATATGTCCAAAGTGGTATCTGTATGTGGAAAAGTTTTTGAAAAGCTATGAGTTGTTGGGGAAGGGTGATGTGTTGAGAAATAAAAAAGAGATGTTGAGATGTATTGAAGGAAAAGAAGTGCAGTGTCCTATAAATATGGTGAGAAGGGCGAATGTAGGGAGAGTATGGAAGAGTTTGGAAACGGATGGGATAACAAATAGACAGAAAGAGATTGTATGGCAAAGTATGCATGGAGCGTTGCCTGTGAGAGAGTTTCAAAGAAATCGTGGGATTGGGAGGAGCGAAGCATGTCCTAGAGTGGGGTGTGGAGGGTGTGAAAATATTTTACATTTATTCTGGAATTGTGATGTGGCTCAGGAAGTGTGGAAGGGTGTGAGTCCTTTGTGTAAAGAGGTGGTTGGGGTTAAAAAACTGTCGTTTGAGGTAATAATGTTTGGGTTGGGAATGTTAGATAGGAAAAAACAGAGGGTGTGGTGTATTATGTTAGCAATCATTAAAGAAGTTTTGTGGGATGTAAGGAATTTGTATGTCTTTAGAAGAAAGGAAGTGACGGTAGAAGGGTGTTTGAGGATGATTTTGGATAGAATGTATGTGGTATATTTGTCGGACAAGAAAAGGTTTGGGGAAGCAGATGCAGAGGGTATTTGGAAATTTTTGAAGTGGAGGTATGTAGTTAAAGTATAAATGGTGGGTGGAGTGAAGGGTTTAGACTAAGGTGATGGGATTGTATGCCTTTTTGTTTAATTGTAAATGTAAATAAATATGTTTAAAAAAGGAAAATAATTGACCCGATGATGAGCTTAAAGAAACGCACTAAATACAGAGTGTACGTTTGGTGAAAGTGTTTGAGGTGCAAAAAATATAATGAATTTATATTTTTACCTCTGAGGGTTAAAAAAAAAAAAAAAAAAAAAAAAAAAAATCTGTTCTTATCAGTTTAATATCTGATACGTCCCCTATCTGGGGACCATATATTAAATGGATTTTTAGAACAGGGAGATGGAAATAGAGCTTGCTCTGTCCACTCCACGCATTGACCTGGTATTGCAGTATTTCCAGGACCGGTGCACCCTTTCCTTATGTGTTGACTAAAAGCAGATTCCAAAAGTGTTTTTTCTCTTTGCCATTGTTTCTGTCTTTCTGAAGGGATCTCCCCTTTTAATCCCATTATTTCAACACCTGTTGGACAATGCATTTGTACAGTCATGTGTGATAATGAGCTCATTTATTAAATGCAATTAATGAATACATTGCCACCTCTTGTTGTGTGTGTGTGTGTCTTCTGTGTTTCTGTGTTTCCGGCATTTCACATTGGAACAGCTCATTCACCTTCCTTGTCTTCTCTCCGCCCTCCCTCCTAGGTAAGTTAAAGAGCTGCACCTGAGCCAGCCACTGATTGATGCAGCACCACAGTCAAATAGTGGAGTGGAGTGGAGTAGGGGAACAGCAAACAGCCATTAAAGCAGCCAGCCGCCTACCCGCCACAATGGACCTACCTGTGTACACTAGATGGATGTGATGGAATGTACTGTCGTCCCTACATTTCAAGAAGAAGTAAGAATTGCAGTTGCAACAAACCCTTGCTTGCCTACAAAGAGAGCAGCAATTTGGATTTGTTACTATGTTACCTGGAAGAATAACAAACTGTGCAAGGATGGAGGTTGTAGGAGCAAAGAGAAGTTGTCTGTAAAGTTGGTGGATGCCTATTTTCCATTTTGCAGTCCCTTGTCTCCCTCTTGTGGCCTCCTGGAGGCAAATAAATGTGCAAAAAAAAGACAGCCTGGCGGCCGGCTGTTGCAGTGTTGCCCTCTCAGGCAACACTGAGTGACTGACTGAGCCTCACCGTCTTATATAAAGTTCAGACGGAACTTTGCACGTGTCATAGTGGAGCCCTCAGGATTCCAGAGCCAGCTTTCTGACATCATAATGGGGCCTGCCTCAGAGATAAAAGCCTGGGCCCAGGCAGTGTTGTTCAGTGCTGCTCAGCAGGCAGCACAGGACTGGATTAAAGCTGATACAAGGTGTGAAGGAACAAGGGGTGGCTGTGGGCATGCACTTGCTGCCGCTGCCAGTGTTTATCTGCATGGCAGGAGGGCATTTGGGCGTTGCCAGGAAGGCGTTTTTATGTAGATTCCTCCTCTTTCAGCACTGCATTGTGGTGCAAGCAAAAGAAGCAAATCCTGTCTGGCTTCCTCTCCGGCCTTTATTCACCTCCCTCCCGCTTAGTAGCTGTAAATGTGTGTGAGCCTGCAGGGCCCCATGGAATTGCCTAGGAGTAGGCTGAATCAATCGCTGCAAGGGGTGAACAGCAGTATGGGACAGGCTCGGGCAAGGCAAGGGCCGCTCGGGTTATCGCTTCTCGGCCTTTTGGCTAAGATCAAGTGTAGTACCTGCTCAAGCTGAGGTTAGTAATCATCCCTGCCGATGGTACGTGGGCCATCGTAGGGGGATGACAGAACGCCGAGGTGAGGGCAGGGAACCACAACGGTCATCGCTCTGGTGTACGCATTTGGTTTAAAGGTACCATTTGTAGGTGACCAGGCGACCGCCGGATCGAGGTCATTAGGCCGGGTAGTTTGGAAGCCCGAGTTGCTATGTGCCCCAGGGCTGGTGACCCTGGGGTGCCCTAACTCACTGGGGGTGGGATCCCACTGAGTGAAGGCACACTTGCACGCACTCTCTTTCACGCTATATGAGCACACACCTTTATTCTCCCGGCCTTCTGGCTGGGAGATGAGGAATTTTTTTATACCTGGCGGATGTCCAGGCTGTATCACAGCGCACATCCACTTATTTAATTTTGTTTTTCACTGTGTGTTTGTCACGTTTGTCACAAGGATTTTGGGATGCGGTGCCCTTTTGGGACCCTCCTGAGGTCTAGGGGGAAAATGTGTGGCCTTCTGGTTCCTTTTTCCCCTGCAACCTGGCCTCCCTTCTTCGGAGGGGAGGTGCAACTAGGATGCAGGCTCCTAGGTGGACACTGGGGTGGCAGCCCAGGTAGAAGCCTAGGAGTGTGTTTGGGTCTCCCTAAGCTCCGGCGAGGGGGGACCATCGATCCTTGATCCTCTAGGCCTATGGTTTGGAGGGTCAGGGAATGGTTATGCGGGGCCTCTCTCTTTTAAGAGAAGGGCTGCGATAGACCGCATCCTTGTGCACTTTTTGTGTGGCACCTCTGCACTTTTTATGCACTTGGGTGATAGAAAGCACGACTCGGGCTTTCAATAAAAAAAAAAATCTGTTCTTATCAGTCCTTGTAAGGATAGATAGCTCGGAGAACCACTGGGGGCTATAAACACTAGCTTAGCGATCCAAGAGCGTTCCAGACGAAGCCGGCGACGAACTGCGGAGAAGAACCAGCGAAGACGACGATCCAGAAGGGAGAAGCCGCCATCGAGGAAGAAGCTCCGGGAGATCGCTGCCGGGAAGAAGAAGGAGAACTTCGGAGAAGAGCCGCTGCTGAAGGGGATCTTCGAAGAAGCTCGGCCGCAGAAGAAGAAGCTCGACGAGGAACCGCTGCGGAAGAAATTTCGTGGAAGAACCTCGGCCAGCAAGGAGAAGATTTGCATAGCTCCGCCCCCTTCGGGAAAGAGCTATCGAAGATCCTCCCCAAGCGACAGGAACAGCTGGAAGAAGCCATGGCCTCAACCAGCAACCCTGCCACCCAGAAGGAGAAGGCTGATGGACCAGGTGAGCCGGCCCAGGCCAGGACATCTCCTCCTGAAGCCTCCTCAGGCCAACAGGCCACCAGGAAGCCGAACCAGGCTGCTCCAACCCTGGAGCCCTGGATGAAGCAGACGGTGGCCCTGAAGCTCAAGGAGGTGGACGGGAGAGTGCCGGACATGACGGAAGAAGTGTTCTGCCAGAAGATGCTCCTGGATCAGGGCTTCGCTAAGCCGGAGACCATCAGCATCCAGGCCTTCATGACCGGGATGTTCTTCGTGACCTTCGCTTCGATCAACATCTGCAGAAGGTACTGGGAGATGGTGAAAGCGGCGAGGCCTGAATCCCCTTTCTCTCGCTTTGTGGGCAACTGCCCTGTCCAAAGAGAGGAAAGGCGGGTGACGGTCTCAATGCGGAACCCACACACCCCCGGCAAAGACATCACCACGCTCCTGAAGCGGTTCTGCACAGTGGTGAGGGAACCCACCCACATCCTGAACGGACTCGGCTTCTGGACTGGCAAGTGGTCGGTAATCGTCCGACTGAACAAGGATTCGAGCGCGGAAGACGGCCTCCAGCACCTGCCCCAGTCATTCTCGCTGGGCAACTCCTACGGCCTCATCTATTACCCGGACATGCCGCAGATCTGCAGGAGATGCAGCAAGAAGGGTCATTCGGTGAAGGACTGCAAGGAGGACGCCTGCAAGAACTGCCGGGTAACAGGACACGAGACCAAAGACTGCCCGAAACGGACAATGTGCAACCTCTGCGGACAAGCAGCCCACTCCTACAAGGACTGCCCGAAGAGGGATCGATCCTGGGCAACTGTAGCGGCGAAAGCTCCGGCCAGAGGGAACCCCGCCCCAGCCAGAGCTCCAGCGGCGCAGAAGACCGGGAATAAGAAGGATGGTAAGAAGACGACAGTCCCTCCCCCCCGTCTCCCGGCCCCCCCTCGCCCTACCCTTCCCACCCTCCCTCGCCCGGCCCTCCCCACCCCCCCGTCCCCAACCCCTGTCACCCCCACTGAGGCTCTCACCTTCTCCTACCCACCCATCTCAGTGGTCCTGTCACCTGCACCTCTCCCAACCCAGCCTCCCTTCTCCCCAGCTCCAGCAGCACTAACATCTTCCCCTCCAGCTGCTGGAGTCCTCTCCCTGGAGGATTTTCCCCCTCTTGTCTCCTCAGGTGCCATCCAGAGGAAGAGAAAGGTGAGGGACAGCCCAGCTGCTGAGTCCTCAAAGCGACAAGTCGTGGAAATCTGCGAAGATTCCCTTGCGCAGCAGGAGGAAATGGAGCAGATGGTGGAGGAACTCGTGTCTGAACCTGAGGTCATCGACTTCACAACAGACATCCAGGTGGCTACAATCCTGGAACAGTTTTTGTCAGAGGGCCTGCTGGATCTTTCGGACCCGCCAGGAGAGGAGGATCCGCCCGACCGGACTGGTAACTAAGGTGTATCGTTTGCACTAACCTTCTTTATTCTCCCCCATGGCTGCTAAACTTAACATCTTTAGCCTCAATGTGAGGAGTGTTAGAGATAGGACTAGATGTCAGATGGTGCTAACTTTTCTTTCCAAGCAGTCGAGTGATGTATTTATGCTGCAGGAATGTACTCTCCCCTCTTCCAGGTCATACCATCATCTGGCCAGGCAGTGGACCCATGGCCCGTCCTACTGGTCTGGTGGGGGCGACTGTAAGTCTGCAGGGGTTGCCATCCTGATTAGGGGAAGCGTATTTACTGTTGACTCTGTCCAGGAGCTCGTCTGCGGCCGCTTGTTGGTCGTAGACGGTTCCTGGGCGGGAGAGCCGATTAGGCTCATCAACGTGTACGCCCCCCCCTATGAAGGCTGAGCGCCTGGAACTATTCCAGACCCTGCGGACCCAGCTCGCCACCACTAGGGCAGTGGTGATGGCCGGGGACTTCAACTGCCCCATCGAAGAGGATGGACGAAGTTCCGGCACTTCAATCAAGCTGGATGTCAGTTCCAAACTGCTTATCGAGATGGTGACCGAAGCATCCTTGCAGGACGTGGTGGGCTCCATGGGGATCGGCTCTGTGAACTATTCATGGAGCCGACCCGATGGCTCACTTCGTTCTCGGATTGACTTTGTGTTCACCTCCCGGGCAGTCAAGCAGCATGGGCACTCCATGATCCCCTGCTTCTTCTCTGACCACAGGGCCATTCTCTTCCAGGGTGCCATCGGCCACGGTTTTCCTCCCGGCCCTGGCTCCTGGAAGCTGAATTGTGCCCTGCTGGAAAGAGAGGAGGTACTGGCGGAGCTTAGAGACGCCTATATTGTTTGGAGGAATGATAAAGTTTTCTTTGACAAAACCTGTGACTGGTGGGAATATGTTAAAGTTGAATTTCGTTGTTTCTTTCAGGCAAAAAGTCGTCAACAGGCGTGTGAGAGGAAGAGAGACTTCAGAGAGATGCAGCGTCAGCTGCGATCCCTGCAAGACCTCCTTCAATGCGGCTGGGACGTCAGGAAGGAGCTGGAGGAAGCCAAAAAGGGCCTGAAAAGGCACTTTGAGGAGGAATCCAAGCGAATTGTCTTTCGTTCCAAGGTGGAGAACCTGGAGAAGGGTGAGAAATGTAACTCGTTCTTTTTCAGGAAACTCCATGCCGGCCACACGCCCCTGAAGGAACTCCGAGATGAGACCGGAAACATGCATTCTGGGAAGAAGGAGGTGATGGGAGTCGTCACAGACTACTACCGAAGCCTCTACTCCCGGAAAACCACTGACCCCGAAGCCGCCGATAAATTCCTGTCAGGTATCACTAATCATCTTGATCCTGCAGGTACGGAGGCTATGGATGTACCCCTGACGGTGGAGGAACTGCTCTCTGCCGCTAAATCCTTCAGACCCGGTAGGACCCCGGGCAGTGATGGTCTCCCAGCAGAGCTCTATGTAGCGCTGGGGGACTTGATCTGTCCGGACCTGCTGGAGCTCTATGAGGAGATGGTGGTGGAGGGTAGAATGCCACCGTCCTTGAGAGAAGGCATGATCACGATCTTGTATAAGCGGAAGGGGGAGAGATGTGACCTGAAAAACTGGCGTCCCATCTCTCTCCTGAACGTGGACTACAAGATCCTCGCCAAAGTATTGACCAACAGACTGAAGGTTGTCATCGGACAGATCATCGGATCGGACCAAACCTGCGGCATTCCTGGCCGTAGGGTGGCCGACAGTCTTGCCCTGGTGAGGGACACGGTGCATTACATGCAAAGCCGCCGTACACACGCGGCCCTGGTCAGTCTGGATCAGGAGAAGGCTTTTGACCGGGTCTCTCACGAATTCATGGGTAAGGCTCTGCGTAGGCTGCGGCTTGGCAGGTTGTTCTGTTTGTATGTTAACCTGATGTATTGCGACATTTACAGCTCGGTGCTGGTGAACGGCTGGAAGACTGACCCCTTTCCTGTATCGTCGGGGGTTAGACAAGGCTGTCCTCTTTCACCTCTCCTTTTTGTTTGTGTTATAGAGCTCTTCGCAGAGGCTATCCGGCAGAATGGAGAGATCAGAGGGATCACCGCACCAGGTCCAGGACACTTCGAGGTCAAATGCTCGCTGTACATGGACGACGTGACCGTCTTCTGCGCTGACCAGAGTTCGGTGACTGCACTCGTCCAGACCTGTGAGGAGTTCGGACGCGCTTCAGGGGCAAAAGTCAACTGCGGGAAGTCGGAAGCCATGCTCTTCGGAAAGTGGTACCTGCCTTCTCCTGCCTCCTTCCCGTTTACTATCAAGCCGGACTTCATCAAAATTCTGGGAGTCTGGTTCGGTAAGGAAGGTGCAGCCCTAAAGTCGTGGGAAGAACGCATGGCCAAAGTCAACCAAAGGATCGGACTGTGGAGCCTCAGACAACTCACTATTGAGGGCAAAGCAATGGTCCTGCGTAACGAAGTCTTGCCTGTGCTACAATACACTGCACAGGCATGGCCCCCTCTTGCCACCGTCTCGAGGGCCATTACCAGGACTGTGTTTCGCTTCATCTGGGGCTCGAAAATGGACAGAGTAAAGCGGACTGTTATGTACAAGGAGCCCCGCAAAGGTGGGAAGGGTATACCCGACATTCCCACTCTGCTGCGGATCGCTTTTGTATGTGACTGTGTTCGTAGGACTCTGAGGACAGCAAACGGCTCTGCGGGCAAGGCCATGTCCCGCTACTTCCTCCTTCCCCTCTGGCGAGGTTTTGGCTGGGACAAGTGGGACAGCTCCTTCCCTTACAACTGGCACGCTCCCTGGTTCTACGGAGATGTTGTCCGGTTTGTGAGGGAGCATCAACTGGAGGGTCTTAAGCCCGACTTGTGGAAACCTAAGACGATCCACAAGCACATCAGAGCAAAGGACTCACTGGAGTTTGTTCCAGGGCTTCATGCCGACACGTTGGAGACTGTTTGGACTAACGTGTCATCTGGCAGGTTGACCAACGGGCACAAGGACATTTCATGGATGGCCATCCAGGGAGGACTGCCTCTTAGGTCATTCATGCATGCCCGCAACCTGTGCAAGACCCGGTACTGCCCCAGGTGCCCTTTCACGGAGGAAACATCTTTGCACATTTTCTGGCAGTGCCCCTTTGCACAGGGTCTGTTGAAAGCCTTGGAACATGAACTCAAGGACTCAGTACCCAGGAACAGACTGTCGTACCGCTCGGTACTTTATGGACTATTTCCTGGGAATACCACGGATGGAGCAATCCAGGAAGCCTGGCGCCTTATGAACTGCTTTAAGGACGCTATATGGTTTGCCAGGAACCGTCTGATTTTGCGGAGAGAGAGTGTGTCCGTCCAGGACTGCCGCAGGCTGATCCACAGCCTGCTCAGAGACTATTCCACCTGGGACAGCCCGGACGTCGATGAGGAAGAGGACTGATACTCCCCTTCCCCCCACTCTCCCTTCTTGTGTGTTGTCTTTCAATAAAGCTTCGGGCCTGTGATTTCCCCCTTCCCTATCCCCTCCTACCCACTCCCCTATCCCATCACTTGTCTGTAATGCTTTGTTGTTTGGCTTTAGTGAATGCAAGAATGTTAGTGTAGCATGTGGTGTAATGTATAGCATAGGCTAGCCTGTACTGTGTATTATACTGTCATGTTATGTTTGACGACTGTTATTATTTATTATTTGCTGCTTCATGGCTTGCGCTGCGTCGCAGTAATGTTTGTATGATGACGATTGATTGTCAATAAAGCAATTTTCAATCAAAAAATCTGTTCTTATCAGTCCTTGTAAGGATAGATAGCTCGGAGAACCACTGGGGGCTATAAACACTAGCTTAGCGATCCAAGAGCGTTCCAGACGAAGCCGGCGACGAACTGCGGAGAAGAACCAGCGAAGACGACGATCCAGAAGGGAGAAGCCGCCATCGAGGAAGAAGCTCCGGGAGATCGCTGCCGGGAAGAAGAAGGAGAACTGCGACAGAGACCTTCGGAGAAGAGCCGCTGCTGAAGGGGATCTTCGAAGAAGCTCGGCCGCAGAAGAAGAAGCTCGACGAGGAACCGCTGCGGAAGAAATTTCGTGGAAGAACCTCGGCCAGCAAGGAGAAGATTTGCATAGCTCCGCCCCCTTCGGGAAAGAGCTATCGAAGATCCTCCCCAAGCGACAGGAACAGCTGGAAGAAGCCATGGCCTCAACCAGCAACCCTGCCACCCAGAAGGAGAAGGCTGATGGACCAGGTGAGCCGGCCCAGGCCAGGACATCTCCTCCTGAAGCCTCCTCAAGCGGACAGGCCACCAGGAAGCCGAACCAGGCTGCTCCAACCCTGGAGCCCTGGATGAAGCAGACGGTGGCCCTGAAGCTGAAGGAGGTGGACGGGAGAGTGCCGGACATGACGGAAGAAGTGTTCTGCCAGAAGATGCTCCTGGACCAGGGCTTCGCTAAGCCGGAGACCATCAGCATCCAGGCCTTCATGACCGGGATGTTCTTCGTGACCTTCGCTTCGATCAACATCTGCAGAAGGTACTGGGAGATGGTGAAAGCGGCGAGGCCTGAATCCCCTTTCTCTCGCTTTGTGGGCAACTGCCCTGTCCAAAGAGAGGAAAGGCGGGTGACGGTCTCAATGCGGAACCCACACACCCCCGGCAAAGACATCACCACGCTCCTGAAGCGGTTCTGCACAGTGGTGAGGGAACCCACCCACATCCTGAACGGACTCGGCTTCTGGACTGGCAAGTGGTCGGTAATCGTCCGACTGAACAAGGATTCCAGCGCGGAAGACGGCCTCCAACACCTGCCCCAGTCATTCTCGCTGGGCAACTCCTACGGCCTCATCTACTACCCGGACATGCCGCAGATCTGCAGGAGATGCAGCAAGAAGGGTCATTCGGTGAAGGACTGCAAGGAGGACGCCTGCAAGAACTGCCGGGTAACAGGACACGAGACCAAAGACTGCCCGAAACGGACAATGTGCAACCTCTGCGGACAAGCAGCCCACTCCTACAAGGACTGCCCGAAGAGGGATCGATCCTGGGCAACTGTAGCGGCGAAAGCTCCGGCCAGAGGGAACCCCGCCCCAGCCAGAGCTCCAGCGGCGCAGAAGACCGGGAATAAGAAGGATGGTAAGAAGACGACAGTCCCTCCCCCCCGTCTCCCGGCCCTCCCTCGCCCTACCCTTCCCACCCTCCCTCGCCCGGCCCTCCCCACCCCCCCGTCCCCAACCCCTGTCACCCCCACTGAGGCTCTCACCTTCTCCTACCCACCCATCTCAGTGGTCCTGTCACCTGCACCTCTCCCAACCCAGCCTCCCTTCTCCCCAGCTCCAGCAGCACTAACATCTTCCCCTCCAGCTGCTGGAGTCCTCTCCCTGGAGGATTTTCCCCCTCTTGTCTCCTCAGGTGCCATCCAGAGGAAGAGAAAGGTGAGGGACAGCCCAGCTGCTGAGTCCTCAAAGCGACAAGTCGTGGAAATCTGCGAAGATTCCCTTGCGCAGCAGGAGGAAATGGAGCAGATGGTGGAGGAACTCGTGTCTGAACCTGAGGTCATCGACTTCACAACAGACATCCAGGTGGCTACAATCCTGGAACAATTTTTGTCAGAGGGCCTGCTGGATCTTTCGGACCCGCCAGGCTCCAGAGAGGAGGATCCGCCCGACCGGACTGGTAACTAAGGTGTATCGTTTGCACTAACCTTCTTTATTCTCCCCCATGGCTGCTAAACTTAACATCTTTAGCCTCAATGTGAGGAGTGTTAGAGATAGGACTAGATGTCAGATGGTGCTAACTTTTCTTTCCAAGCAGTCGAGTGATGTATTTATGCTGCAGGAATGTACTCTCCCCTCTTCCAGGTCATACCATCATCTGGCCAGGCAGTGGACCCATGGCCCGTCCTACTGGTCTGGTGGGGGCGACTGTAAGTCTGCAGGGGTTGCCATCCTGATTAGGGGAAGCGTATTTACTGTTGACTCTGTCCAGGAGCTCGCCTGCGGCCGCTTGTTGGTCGTAGACGGTTCCTGGGCAGGAGAGCCGATTAGGCTCATCAACGTGTACGCTCCCCCTATGAAGGCTGAGCGCCTGGAACTATTCCAGACCCTGCGGACCCAGCTCGCCACCACTAGGGCAGTGGTGATGGCCGGGGACTTCAACTGCCCCATCGAAGAGGATGGACGAAGTTCCGGCACTTCAATCAAACTGGATGTCAGTTCCAAACTGCTTATCGAGATGGTAACCGAAGCATCCTTGCAGGACGTTGTGGGCTCCATGGGGATCGGCTCTGTGAACTATTCATGGAGCCGACCCGATGGCTCACTTCGTTCTCGGATTGACTTTGTGTTCACCTCCCGGGCAGTCAAGCAGCATGGGCACTCCATGGTCCCCTGCTTCTTCTCTGACCACAGGGCCATTCTCTTCCAGGGTGCCATCGGCCACGGTTTTCCTCCCGGCCCTGGCTCCTGGAAGCTGAATTGTGCCCTGCTGGAAAGAGAGGAGGTACTGGCGGAACTTAGAGACGCCTATATTGTTTGGAGGAATGATAAAGTTTTCTTTGACAAAACCTGTGACTGGTGGGAATATGTTAAAGTTGAATTTCGTTGTTTCTTTCAGGCAAAAAGTCGTCAACAGGCGTGTGAGAGGAAGAGAGACTTCAGAGAGATGCAGCGTCAGCTGCGATCCCTGCAAGACCTCCTTCAATGCGGCTGGGACGTCAGGAAGGAGCTGGAGGAAGCCAAAAAGGGCCTGAAAAGGCACTTTGAGGAGGAATCCAAGCGAATTGTCTTTCGTTCCAAGGTGGAGAACCTGGAGAAGGGTGAGAAATGTAACTCGTTCTTTTTCAGGAAACTCCATGCCGGCCACACGCCCCTGAAGGAACTTCGAGATGAGACCGGAAACATGCATTCTGGGAAGAAGGAGGTGATGGGAGTCGTCACAGACTACTACCGAAGCCTCTACTCCCGGAAAACCACTGACCCCGAAGCCGCCGATAAATTCCTGTCAGGTATCACTAATCATCTTGATCCTGCAGGTACGGAGGCTATGGATGTACCCCTGACGGTGGAGGAACTGCTCTCTGCCGCTAAATCCTTCAGACCCGGCAGGACCCCGGGCAGTGATGGTCTCCCAGCAGAGCTCTATGTAGCGCTGGGGGACTTGATCAGTCCGGACCTGCTGGAGCTCTATGAGGAGATGGTGGTGGAGGGTAGAATGCCACCGTCCTTGAGAGAAGGCATGATCACGATCTTGTATAAGCGGAAGGGGGAGAGATGTGACCTGAAAAACTGGCGTCCCATCTCTCTCCTGAACGTGGACTACAAGATCCTCGCCAAAGTATTGGCCAACAGACTGAAGGTTGTCATCGGACAGATCATCGGATCGGACCAAACCTGCGGCATTCCTGGCCGTAGGGTGGCCGACAGTCTTGCCCTGGTGAGGGACACGGTGCATTACATGCAAAGCCGCCGTACACACGCGGCCCTGGTCAGTCTGGATCAGGAGAAGGCTTTTGACCGGGTCTCTCACGAATTCATGGGTAAGGCTCTGCGTAGGCTGCGGCTTGGCAGGTTGTTCTGTTTGTATGTTAACCTGATGTATTGCGACATTTACAGCTCGGTGCTGGTGAACGGCTGGAAGACTGACCCCTTTCCTGTATCGTCGGGGGTTAGACAAGGCTGTCCTCTTTCACCTCTCCTTTTTGTTTGTGTTATAGAGCTCTTCGCAGAGGCTATCCGGCAGAATGGAGAGATCAGAGGGATCACCGCACCAGGTCCAGGACACTTCGAGGTCAAATGCTCGCTGTACATGGACGACGTGACCGTCTTCTGCGCTGACCAGAGTTCGGTGACTGCACTCGTCCAGACCTGTGAGGAGTTCGGACGCGCTTCAGGGGCAAAAGTCAACTGCGGGAAGTCGGAAGCCATGCTCTTCGGAAAGTGGTACCTGCCTTCTCCTGCCTCCTTCCCGTTTACTATCAAGCCGGACTTCATCAAAATTCTGGGAGTCTGGTTCGGTAAGGAAGGTGCAGCCCTAAAGTCGTGGGAAGAACGCTTGGCCAAAGTCAACCAAAGGATCGGACTGTGGAGCCTCAGACAACTCACTATTGAGGGCAAAGCAATGGTCCTGCGTAACGAAGTCTTGCCTGTGCTACAATACACTGCACAGGCATGGCCCCCTCTTGCCACCGTCTCGAGGGCCATTACCAGGACTGTGTTTCGCTTCATCTGGGGCTCGAAAATGGACAGAGTAAAGCGGACTGTTATGTACAAGGAGCCCCGCAAAGGTGGGAAGGGTATACCCGACATTCCCACTCTGCTGCGGATCGCTTTTGTATGTGACTGTGTTCGTAGGACTCTGAGGACAGCAAACGGCTCTGCGGGCAAGGCCATGTCCCGCTACTTCCTCCTTCCCCTCTGGCGAGGTTTTGGCTGGGACAAGTGGGACAGCTCCTTCCCTTACAACTGGCACGCTCCCTGGTTCTACGGAGATGTCGTCCGGTTTGTGAGGGAGCATCAACTGGAGGGTCTTAAGCCCGACTTGTGGAAACCTAAGACGATCCACAAGCACATCAGAGCAAAGGACTCACTGGAGTTTGTTCCAGGGCTTCATGCCGACACGTTGGAGACTGTTTGGACTAACGTGTCATCTGGCAGGTTGACCAACGGGCACAAGGACATTTCATGGATGGCCATCCAGGGAGGACTGCCTCTTAGGTCATTCATGCATGCCCGCAACCTGTGCAAGACCCGGTACTGCCCCAGGTGCCCCTTCACGGAGGAAACATCTTTGCACATTTTCTGGCAGTGCCCCTTTGCACAGGGTCTGTTGAAAGCCTTGGAACACGAACTCAAGGACTCAGTTCCCAGGAACAGACTGTCGTACCGCTCGGTACTTTATGGACTATTTCCTGGGAATACCACGGATGGAGCAATCCAGGAAGCCTGGCGCCTTATGAACTGTTTTAAGGACGCTATATGGTTCGCCAGGAATCGTCTGATTTTGCGGAGAGAGAGTGTGTCCGTCCAGGACTGCCGCAGGCTGATCCACAGCCTGCTCAGAGACTATTCCACCTGGGACAGCCCGGACGTCGATGAGGAAGAGGACTGATACTCCCCTTCCCCCCACTCTCCCTTCTTGTGTGTTGTCTTTCAATAAAGCTTCGGGCCTGTGATTTCCCCCTTCCCTATCCCCTCCTACCCACTCCCCTATCCCATCACTTGTCTGTAATGCTTTGTTGTTTGGCGTTAGTGAATGCAAGAATGTTAGTGTAGCATGTGGTGTAATGTATAGCATAGGCTAGCCTGTACTGTGTATTATACTGTCATGTTATGTTTGACGACTGTTATTATTTATTATTTGCTGCTTCATGGCTTGCGCTGCGTCGCAGTAATGTTTGTATGATGACGATTGATTGTCAATAAAGCAATTTTCAATCAAAAAATCTGTTCTTATCAGTTTAATATCTGATACGTCCCCTATCTGGGGACCATATATTAAATGGATTTTTAGAACAGGGAGATGGAAATAGAGCTTGCTCTGTCCACTCCACGCATTGACCTGGTATTGCAGTATTTCCAGGACCGGTGCACCCTTTCCTTATGTGTTGACTAAAAGCAGATTCCAAAAGTGTTTTTTCTCTTTGCCATTGTTTCTGTCTTTCTGAAGGGATCTCCCCTTTTAATCCCATTATTTCAACACCTGTTGGACAATGCATTTGTACAGTCATGTGTGATAATGAGCTCATTTATTAAATGCAATTAATGAATACATTGCCACCTCTTGTTGTGTGTGTGTGTGTCTTCTGTGTTTCTGTGTTTCCGGCATTTCACATTGGAACAGCTCATTCACCTTCCTTGTCTTCTCTCCGCCCTCCCTCCTAGGTAAGTTAAAGAGCTGCACCTGAGCCAGCCACTGATTGATGCAGCACCACAGTCAAATAGTGGAGTGGAGTGGAGTAGGGGAACAGCAAACAGCCATTAAAGCAGCCAGCCGCCTACCCGCCACAATGGACCTACCTGTGTACACTAGATGGATGTGATGGAATGTACTGTCGTCCCTACATTTCAAGAAGAAGTAAGAATTGCAGTTGCAACAAACCCTTGCTTGCCTACAAAGAGAGCAGCAATTTGGATTTGTTACTATGTTACCTGGAAGAATAACAAACTGTGCAAGGATGGAGGTTGTAGGAGCAAAGAGAAGTTGTCTGTAAAGTTGGTGGATGCCTATTTTCCATTTTGCAGTCCCTTGTCTCCCTCTTGTGGCCTCCTGGAGGCAAATAAATGTGCAAAAAAAAGACAGCCTGGCGGCCGGCTGTTGCAGTGTTGCCCTCTCAGGCAACACTGAGTGACTGACTGAGCCTCACCGTCTTATATAAAGTTCAGACGGAACTTTGCACGTGTCATAGTGGAGCCCTCAGGATTCCAGAGCCAGCTTTCTGACATCATAATGGGGCCTGCCTCAGAGATAAAAGCCTGGGCCCAGGCAGTGTTGTTCAGTGCTGCTCAGCAGGCAGCACAGGACTGGATTAAAGCTGATACAAGGTGTGAAGGAACAAGGGGTGGCTGTGGGCATGCACTTGCTGCCGCTGCCAGTGTTTATCTGCATGGCAGGAGGGCATTTGGGCGTTGCCAGGAAGGCGTTTTTATGTAGATTCCTCCTCTTTCAGCACTGCATTGTGGTGCAAGCAAAAGAAGCAAATCCTGTCTGGCTTCCTCTCCGGCCTTTATTCACCTCCCTCCCGCTTAGTAGCTGTAAATGTGTGTGAGCCTGCAGGGCCCCATGGAATTGCCTAGGAGTAGGCTGAATCAATCGCTGCAAGGGGTGAACAGCAGTATGGGACAGGCTCGGGCAAGGCAAGGGCCGCTCGGGTTATCGCTTCTCGGCCTTTTGGCTTCGATCTGTAGTGGGTTGAAGTCAGAGGGCAAGGTGCACTGGTGGAAACCTACCTGCTCGGCCTTTTCGGTTTTCGGACCGAACTGCTGCTATTGAGGGGTGGCTGAAAGCTGGTGTGCCTTTTTCTTTGGAGGATCTGGAACCTATTCGTGGAGGGATTCTTTCGCTGGACGTGTGGATTTCGTGTTTTCCATTGGAATCAGGAGGCGATCGAGCTCTTTTCAAGGGCTTTTTTTCGTGCTGTGGAGGAAGAAGAAATTCGTTGGAATATGGCTTATGGAAGGAGAACACCAGGAGAATGGCGAGGATTTCAGGATAATCGGCCTGACTTCTTTGATGATAAGTATGGCTTAAAGGATACTATTCGGTTCTTCGTGTCCCCAGAAGTCCGACAAGAAAAAAATCTAAGGTACCTTTATGACAAAATACTAATACCGGTTATGGAATTGGAGAAGAAGAACTTCTTTTGTATACAAACCTTCTTCTCTAGGGGAATTTATGATGTGACTTTGGAAACAAATGCATTATGCGAAAAGGCATACACCCTTTATGAAGCTAATAAGGGGCGAGATGTTTTTAAGGGGATAAAAATTGCCCCATTGTTTCAATTTCAGGCAAAATTGTTAACCATACAAATGTATAGTCCATTTATAACGGACCAAGAGGTGGAATCATACCTCTGGAATTTTTGTGAAAAACTCTCCCTAAAGCAACATGGGATGACGGATTTCGGAGTGTGGAATGGAAAGCGAGTATATTATGCTACGTTTAAAAAAGATCCACAGGAAGAAGGAGGAGTCTGTAGGCCCCCGCCTGTGGTGTTTATAAATCGTAGTAGAGGATATTTATTTTTTTCAGGGATGCCTCCCTATTGCAGAAGTTGCAAGAAATACGGCCACAGTGATGATAACTGTAAACGCTGTATGGACTGCCCGATGAGTATTCATCAAGAGGCAGATTGTCCAAAACGTATGGAAGAAATACCTGAACCACAGCAAGTTGAAGAGGTAATGGAGGAGGTTCAGGAGGAGGTTCAGGAGGAGGTTCAGGAGGAGGAAAGAGAGTCTACGGAGAAAGAGAGGAAGGAGAAGGAGAGAAAGGAGAAGAGACGAGAGGGAAAAGAAAAGAGGCAAGAGAAAAAAGAAATTAGGAAGGAAAAAGAGGAAAAGAAAAAAGTAAAAGAAAAAGTGGAAAAAATACCTGAAGTAGTGGTAACCCAGGGATCTGAAGCTGGGGGATCTGGACAAACAGAAGGTATCACTGTAGTGAGGGAAACCCCTTCAGATAGTCCTGTGGAAGAGGAGGGCCTTACTGAAGAGGTAATGGAAACGACATTAGGTAATTTGAAAAGATGTTTAGATGATGAAGCAGAGGCGAAACGTGGAAATATTAGTGGTGAAAAAAGAAGAGTGATAGAAATTTTGGAAGTCGTGTCACCCTTAAGCTCTGTTAGTTCGGAGGCTTTGAGGATAAACGAGTATCCTTCTACCACTGATGAGGGCGGGGGAGATAGCCCTGGAATTGTCATTAAAAGATGATCAGTATAGCTTCCCTGAATGTTCAGGGGTTAAAAAATTCAAAAAAGAGAGTTGCTTTATATGACTTTTTTAATAATGAAGCTTATGATTTCATTTTTTTACAAGAATGTAATATAGAGAAAAGTATGTGTTATGAGTTCTATAAAAAATATTGGAAAGGAAAAGCCTTTTTTTCAGGAGGTAATGAGCAAAAGAGCGATGGAGTAGGTTTTTTATGTAGTAAGGAGTGGAAAGTGGAGAAAATTCAAGAGATTTATCCGGGGAGGATAATGATGATAGAAGTGAAGAAGACTAATAAAAAAATCAAATGTTTCTGTGTGTATGGATACACAGAGAAGAGTAAGAGAATCCAGCTCTTTGAAATTCTGCAGTTGTTCCTTACAGGTTCGGACCCTATTATAATTGGAGGAGACTTTAACTGCCATCTGGAAAATAAGAAAGATGGTTCAGTATCATGCCTAAAAGGAATTCTCTCATCAAGTAATTTAAAAGATATGTGGGAAATATGTGGCAAAAAGAAAGAAGATGAATTTACATGGAGTAGGAAAAACTCTAGGTCTAGAATAGACTATTTTTTTGTATCAGAGCATTTTAAAGGGTTATCTTTTAAAACTGATTTTAACTGTTTTTCCGATCATAGATTGATCAAATGTACGTTAGAATGTGAGAGAATGGAAAGCAAAAAATCTTCACATTGGAAATTGAATACAAAACTATTAGAAGATGAGAACGTAAAATCGGAATTTGGTTCATTCTATAAAAAGTTGCAGTGTAGGAAAAGCAGTTTTAAGGATGTTTTTGAATGGTGGGAGTTCGCAAAATCTCAGATCAAAACATTTTTCATTCGTATTAGTAAAAGAAAGGCGAGAGAGAGAGTGGAATTATATGAATCTCTAAATACGAAACTCCAGTGTTTTTATGTCTTGAAAAAGAGTGGTGTAATGATGGATGATGAGATTGAAGGCATTAAAAGCCAAATTAATAGAAGTTTGTATGAAAAAGGAAGGGAAATCATATTTAATTCGAGAGTAAAAATTTTGGAATGTGATGAAAAATGCTCAAAGTTCTTCTTTAAAAAAATCATCAATAAGAGAGATTATATTGACAAGTTGGAGGGAGAGGTGGTTTTGGAAGGTAAATTGAAAAAGGCACATGAGTTTTATGATAACTTATTTTCTGAAAAAAAGAGTGATGGTTCTTTAAGGGACCACTTTATCAATCAACTAGATAAAAATTTTAATAAAGAAGAAATAGGTCTTTTATCTGAAGATTTTACTGAAAATGAAATTTATAATACTGTTAATAGCTTTTCAAATGGGAAAACACCTGGTTTGGATGGTTTACCGATAGAGTTCTATAGGGTCTTTTGGAAGTTGGTGGGTGTGGATTTTTGTGATATCATTTTTAGGGTGCTATCCTCTTTTAAAATGCCAATATCATGGTCTGAAGGGTTAATTGTTTTACTTTTTAAGAAAGGGGATAAAGAAATGATAAAGAATTGGAGGCCTATAACGTTACTAAACATGGATTATAAAATTTATGCAAAATTATTTGCTAATCGTTTGAAAAAAGTAATTTCATCGGTAATTGAGGAGGATCAGACATGTGCTGTGCCAGGGAGAAAAATTACAGATTCATTACTCTTGATTAGAGATGTATTATGGGATTTTAAAGATCGTGATCAGGATTTGGCATTGATCTCATTAGATTTCGAAAAAGCATATGATAGAATTTCCCATTTGTTTTTATTTCAGGTTTTAAAAAAGCTTGGTTGTCCTGATATGTTTATTAAGTGTATTAAGAGTTTATATTCTAGTTGTTTCAGTAAAATTTCAGTGAATGGCTTTTTATCGGAAAAGGTTAAAATGAATTGTGGAGTGAAGCAAGGGTGTCCTTTGTCGCCAATACTCTTTATTTGTGCCGTGGAACCACTTTTATGTGCAATAAGAAGGGATAAAGTTATTGATGGTGTTTTTATACCAGGGAATAAAAATGAGCGAGTTAAAATTGTGGCATATATGGATGACATTACGGTTTTAGTTAGAAGTTTGAGAGGGTTTAATAGGGTATTACGAGTAGTTGAATGGTTTAATGGTGCATCTGGTTTTAAAATAAACTGGGAAAAATCAGGGGTTTTATTGATAGGGAATCTTAAGTTGGAAAGGGAATGTAAATTATTAAGTGTAGTAGATATGAAAATTCTAGGTATTCATTTCTCACAAAACTGTGGAAGTATAAAAAATTGGGAATCTCTCTTGGAAAGGGTTAAAAAGAAGGTGGATTTTTGGAAACTAAGGTGCCTATCAATGGAAGGGAAAATCTTAGTGATTAAACAAGTTCTATTGCCTCTGATTTTATATGTATCTGCTGTTTTTATGCCCTCAAACATTATGATGAAAAGAATTATTAAGGTATGTTTTAATTTCTTTTGGGGTTCAAAAATGGAGAGAGTAAGGAGAGTAGAGTTATATAAATCGAAAGGAAATGGTGGTAAGGGTTTCCCTGATCTTAGACAGTTTTTATTTTGTAAGTATTTATCACAGTGTATTAGTATCCTATGTGGACCTGAATCAAAGTTGAGAGCCTTTGTAATATATAATTTTGGTTTTTTCATAAGGAAGTATAAATGGATCAATATAGATCTAAAGAGACCATATAGGTGGTTGCCTCCAGAGTACTATTTAATCTTAGAGAAAATTATAAGAGAGTTCAATCTGGCAGAAGAAGGAAAAGAGGTTCTTATTAATCATAAAAAAATATTAAAAGTCTTAGAGGGTAGAACCATTTGCAGCCCGATTGAACGGTTTACTCCCCAGGTAGTTAAAAACATTTGGAAATGTGTTAACCATCTTTGTTTGTCTAATGATCACAAAGATCTATTATGGTGTATGATAAAGGATTGTTTACCAACAAAGGATTTCCAATATAAAAGACGACTGAATCGGAATAGCCAATGTCCTAGAAGTGGTTGTATTGATGATGAAACCACAATGCATGTTTTCTGGAATTGTGATTTTGCACAAAAAGTGTGGAAAAAGATAAGTAAGTTGGTGAGCATGGTGAGTAAAGTTAACTATTTTAATTTTAACTTGATATTTTATGGAATTGGAATCGGGGAAAATGAGTTTCAAATAGTTTGGCTGATCTTAGCATCAGTTAAAATGGCGCTATGGAGGTCCAGGAATATTTTACTATTTAAAAGGGATGCTTTAACTGTTGATGATTGCATACGTCTAAGCCTAAATTATTTATTTATCTATTTTTGGAAAGAAAAGAAAGAACTAGGAATAGAGAAAGCAGAAGAAAAATGGAAGCAAAAGAAATGGAATTCTGTAATGGGAGTGTAGAATAGATATTTAGGGGGAAATAATGTATAAATATACTTACCTTTTACGATGATGATGTGAGTCTTGAGATCTGTGAAGAGAAAAAGATGGTGATTTTAAGTTTTGAGACTTGTGATCTGAGTAAAAAAAAAAAAAAAAAAAAAAAAAAAAAAAAAAAAACCTGCTCAAGCTGAGGTTAGTAATCATCCCTGCCGGTGGTACGTGGGCCATCGTAGGGGGATGACAGAACGCCGAGGTGAGGGCAGGGAACCACAACGGTCATCGCTCTGGTGTACGCATTTGGTTTAAAGGTACCATTTGTAGGTGACCAGGCGACCGCCGGATCGAGGTCATTAGGCCGGGTAGTTTGGAAGCCCGAGTTGCTATGTGCCCCAGGGCTGGTGACCCTGGGGTGCCCTAACTCACTGGGGGTGGGATCCCACTGAGTGAAGGCACACTTGCACGCACTCTCTTTCACGCTATATGAGCACACACCTTTATTCTTCTGGCTGGGAGATGAGGAATTTTTTTATACCTGGCGGATGTCCAGGCTGTATCACAGCGCACATCCACTTATTTAATTTTGTTTTTCACTGTGTGTTTGTCACGTTTGTCACAAGGATTTTGGGATGCGGTGCCCTTTTGGGACCCTCCTGAGGTCTAGGGGGAAAATGTGTGGCCTTCTGGTTCCTTTTTCCCCTGCAACCCGGCCTCCCTTCTTCGGAGGGGAGGTGCAACTAGGATGCAGGCTCCTAGGTGGACACTGGGGTGGCAGCCCAGGTAGAAGCCTAGGAGTGTGTTTGGGTCTCCCTAAGCTTCGGCGAGGGGGGACCATCGATCCTTGATCCTCTAGGCCTATGGTTTGGAGGGTCAGGGAATGGTTATGCGGGGCCTCTCTCTTTTAAGAGAAGGGCTGCGATAGACCGCATCCTTGTGCACTTTTTGTGTGGCACCTCTGCACTTTTTATGCACTTGGGTGATAGAAAGCACGACTCGGGCTTTTAAATAAAAAAAAAAAAATCTGTTCTTATCAGTTTAATATCTGATACGTCCCCTATCTGGGGACCATATATTAAATGGATTTTTAGAACAGGGAGATGGAAATAGAGCTTGCTCTGTCCACTCCACGCATTGACCTGGTATTGCAGTATTTCCAGGACCGGTGCACCCTTTCCTTATGTGTTGACTAAAAGCAGATTCCAAAAGTGTTTTTTCTCTTTGCCATTGTTTCTGTCTTTCTGAAGGGATCTCCCCTTTTAATCCCATTATTTCAACACCTGTTGGACAATGCATTTGTACAGTCATGTGTGATAATGAGCTCATTTATTAAATGCAATTAATGAATACATTGCCACCTCTTGTTGTGTGTGTGTGTGTCTTCTGTGTTTCTGTGTTTCCGGCATTTCACATTGGAACAGCTCATTCACCTTCCTTGTCTTCTCTCCGCCCTCCCTCCTAGGTAAGTTAAAGAGCTGCACCTGAGCCAGCCACTGATTGATGCAGCACCACAGTCAAATAGTGGAGTGGAGTGGAGTAGGGGAACAGCAAACAGCCATTAAAGCAGCCAGCCGCCTACCCGCCACAATGGACCTACCTGTGTACACTAGATGGATGTGATGGAATGTACTGTCGTCCCTACATTTCAAGAAGAAGTAAGAATTGCAGTTGCAACAAACCCTTGCTTGCCTACAAAGAGAGCAGCAATTTGGATTTGTTACTATGTTACCTGGAAGAATAACAAACTGTGCAAGGATGGAGGTTGTAGGAGCAAAGAGAAGTTGTCTGTAAAGTTGGTGGATGCCTATTTTCCATTTTGCAGTCCCTTGTCTCCCTCTTGTGGCCTCCTGGAGGCAAATAAATGTGCAAAAAAAAGACAGCCTGGCGGCCGGCTGTTGCAGTGTTGCCCTCTCAGGCAACACTGAGTGACTGACTGAGCCTCACCGTCTTATATAAAGTTCAGACGGAACTTTGCACGTGTCATAGTGGAGCCCTCAGGATTCCAGAGCCAGCTTTCTGACATCATAATGGGGCCTGCCTCAGAGATAAAAGCCTGGGCCCAGGCAGTGTTGTTCAGTGCTGCTCAGCAGGCAGCACAGGACTGGATTAAAGCTGATACAAGGTGTGAAGGAACAAGGGGTGGCTGTGGGCATGCACTTGCTGCCGCTGCCAGTGTTTATCTGCATGGCAGGAGGGCATTTGGGCGTTGCCAGGAAGGCGTTTTTATGTAGATTCCTCCTCTTTCAGCACTGCATTGTGGTGCAAGCAAAAGAAGCAAATCCTGTCTGGCTTCCTCTCCGGCCTTTATTCACCTCCCTCCCGCTTAGTAGCTGTAAATGTGTGTGAGCCTGCAGGGCCCCATGGAATTGCCTAGGAGTAGGCTGAATCAATCGCTGCAAGGGGTGAACAGCAGTATGGGACAGGCTCGGGCAAGGCAAGGGCCGCTCGGGTTATCGCTTCTCGGCCTTTTGGCTAAGATCAAGTGTATTTATACAGGAGGTTTTGTCAGAAGGTGCCTGGGGTACCCGGCTACTTGGCCTGGGGGGATCGTCACAGGTTTATCGCCTTGACTTCACCCCCCTGCAGCTATTGGGTAGTCGGACTAGTCCTCAGGCAACGAGAAGGGATCACTAGGCGGACGGCTTGCGCCGGACGGCCTAGAAGGGCGAATCCTTGTTGGGACAAGCTGAAAATGCCGTTTGCGTACGGATTCGTGACTGGGGAAACCCAGTTGCGACAATCTATCCGGATTGAGGTCGAGGAGAAACATCGCCAGCGGAAGAACCTGAAGTTCATAGTAGGGGAAATCCTGCTTGGCTTCTTCGGCCTCAGACGGGAGAACATCCTGTGTCTTAATGACCAGGAAGGCCGCGGACGATATACCATCTCCTTTTGTACCGCGGCCTGCTGCGACACCATCTGTGCAGCCCTGTCTGGTGCGGACCAGACAGAAGAGCGCCTGGACGGGCTCTATTTCGCATTCCTCTACGGGGAGGAATCTATTCCACTTGTCGTGGTGATGCACAGCCCGTTTGTCCCTGCCAGGGACATTGAGATCTTTCTTGGGCGATACTGTCGAGAAATCCACTTCAGCCATGAAGTTAAAAATGCGGAAGGCTTCTGGAATGGAAAGCGGAAGTATTTTGTGAAATTCTTCCAAGACCCAAATGGCATACGAGGCTTTATACATCCGCCAGCCAACTTTGCCATTGGGAGGAACCGGGGATATCTCTTTTACCCCCAGATGCCTCGGTTCTGCTGGAACTGCCAGTCGTATGGACATACGAAAGACGCATGCAGTGAGGGTCATGTCATACGCTGTAATAAATGTGGAGGCCTTGGGCACGTGGCCTCCAAATGCAGTTCCAGCACCATGTGTAACCTGTGCGGGGAGACAGGACACATGTACAAAGAATGTCCAAAGAGAACGCAGTCATTGAGGGGTGAACCCAAACCTGGGCCACCCCGACCGGGGCCAGGGCAGCAGCCTGCAACAGGTGCGGGCACTGCTGGTAATGCCCCGGGACCCACCGAAGGGTCAGGGCCAATACCCTCCGGGCCACGTGTGGAGGGTGGTCCTAGGGATTCCAAGGGGGCCGAGCAGGGCTGTTCTAGCTCTGTAATGAAGGCCCCAAGCTCCAACCCGGAGCCGGTCGGCAAAAAGTCTCGCCGGTCCTCGATACCCACAAAAGGGGACTGGGCAGAGACGGCGGCTGGTGAAGAGCCAAATAAGGAGTCCAGACGTAGGGGCTCCTTGCGGGATACCCCAAGCACCAGCCGCCGCCGATCGGCCGGGCAGCTAGAGTCGGTCCCTCTTGTCACGCCAATAGAGGGTCGGATGCTGACGGCTTTAGATGCAGTAGGCGGAATGATAAGGAAGAAGGAAGGGACCTCACAGGCTCCTGAGCAACCCAAGACGACCAGCGATCCGGAGGAACCTGTAGCCGCACCTGAGGTAGCAGTGGCCGGAGATCGTGACGGAGATGACATCAGCCAGGAGACCGAGGTGACGTCGAGTGAGGAGGACGAGGACGAGACGACGATGGATTTATCCAGTACGGGGAAGAGGTCAAGAGAGGAGGAGGTGTCTACAATAAAGAGGAAAACGTTATGCCGCAGTTCGGACGAAAGCGAATTCAGGGGAAGGGTCGGGTCGAAACATCTGTCCGGCTCTGACCCTGTGAACATCGTGGAGTTCGCGTCCCCGGATGCGGGGCAGCCTGACTCCCAGAGTATATCGGAGTCGGGCTCCTCAGAAGTGGACACTGACTCTCCATAAACTATGCCTTGTAGTACCCTAAAATTCTCCTCACTGAATGTGAGGTCCCTAAAGAGCCCTGTTCGCAGGGCTGCTTTGTTTTCTTACCTTGAGACTATGGACTTTGATTTTTGCCTACTGCAGGAGTGTGGAATCCCTAACAGCATGGACTATATGGATCTAAAACAAGATTGGAAGCTGGGCCCTTCGGTGTGGTCTGGAGCCAATGACTGTCGTTCTACAGGTGTGGGATTACTCTGCCGTGGCCATTTTATTTCTATACAAAATGTGATTGAGATTATGCCCGGCAGAGCTGTTTTAACCCACCTGCACATTAATGGACTTTTAATTCGTATTTTAAATGTGTATGCCCCTCCTGACAAACAGGAGCGGGCAGAACTTTTTAATATTTTACCACTGTTTTGTGTTGGGTCTGCCCCCCTGCTGGTAGGGGGTGATTTTAACTGCATAAGAGAAGGAGAGTGCCGGCAGGGGGGTGATGCAAATAGGAAAGACCACACTACCTACCTGCTCAAAAATTTTATTGATGATTTTAAATTACGCGATTGCTGGAAGGATCTCTTGCCAGGAGACGCAGGCGCCACATGGTCTAATGGAAGAGTGAGCTCCAGAATCGATTTTATTTTTGCCTCCCATGATTTTACCCCTCAAAAATGCATGCTTTTAAATAACATCTTTTCAGATCATAAACTCCTAAATGTGTCTCTGGAGCTGGAGGGAGAGCAAAAAGTAAGTAAGGGCCTCTGGAGGTTGAACGCCACGCTCCTGGAGGACCCTGAAATTAAAAATGAGTTTGTGCGGACCTACCAGTGCTGGCAATTACAGAGAAAACCCCACGGGACCATGCTGCACTGGTGGGAGGGCATTAAACCAAAAATTAAATTATTTTTTATCCGAGCAGGTAGGAAGAAAGCCAGAGAAAAGAAACAGTGGTTTTATGTTCTTAATAAGCGTCTACATGTGCTTTTTAAATTGAAGGATGTTGGGTTTGATGTGGATTCTGATATTTTAAACTTAAAAGCTGAAATAAAAAAATGTCTTGATGATAAAGGTAAACAAATAATTTTTAACTCCCACGTGAAGCATCTAGAAGAAGACGAGAAGTGCTCCCGATTCTTTTTTAAAAAGGTAAACGACAAAAGAGACGCTATTTTAAACCTAGAAGGGGAGACTTCCGTGGGAGGAATGTTAAAGGCAGCTTTTAATTTTTACCAACTCCTTTTTAGTAAAAAAGCCATTGATGAATCCTTTTTAAATCATGCTCTTAACTCCCTTGATTTTAAGTTAGATACTTTGGACCAGGAGGTTTTATCCCGGGATCTTAATTTGGAGGAACTTTTATTTGTTTTTAAAAGTTTTTCAGCGGGAAAGGCCCCTGGGGAGGATGGGTTGCCTATTGAATTTTATCTAACTTTTTGGGATGTTTTAAAAGAGGATATGATTTTATTATATAAAGAGGCTTTTATTGTAGAAGAGCTGCCCCCTTCTTGGAGAAGGGGGATTGTGTCCCTAATTTTTAAAAATAAGGGTGGAAAGGACCAGCTCAAAAATTGGCGCCCGATTACGCTTTTAAATGTAGATTATAAAATTTTAGCCAAACTGATAGCGGTCCGTTTTAAACCTTTTATCAGTAAATTAATCCACCCAAATCAGGTCTGTGGGGTACCTGGTAGATCTATCACTGAGTCCCTTAATATTTTAAGAGATGTTATTTGGTATTTTAAAGATCGAGGCCAAAACCTTGCTATTTTATCCCTTGATTTTGAAAAGGCCTTTGATAGAGTGTCCCATGAGTTCCTTTTTATGGTGCTTAAAAAAATGGCGGTGCCTGATTTTATTATAAGTCGTGTTATGCTTTTATATCGGTCCTGTTTTAGTGAGATTTCTATAAATGGATTTTTAACTAGTGGTGTTCCTCTTTTATCTGGAGTCAAGCAAGGGTGCCCATTGTCTCCCCTACTATTTATTTGCGCAATGGAGCCCCTTTTAGCCATGCTCAGGAACGATAAAGTTATTAGAGGCGCCCCAATACCTGGTGGGAGGGGCAACCAAGTAAAGGTATTAAGCTACATGGATGATGTGACAATTCTGTGCCCCGATTCATCATCCATGAGGAGGGCGCTGAGGAACACCACCTTTTTCTGCGAAGCTTCTGGTTTTAAACTTAATATTGATAAATGTGAGTGTTTTAATATAGGAGGCTGGGATTCCTCCCTGACCCCAGGAGTCAGAATGCAGAAGGACCAGATTAAAATTTTAGGGATTGTTTTTAATCAGGCGAACAATGGGACCTCTAACTGGGACTCAGTGATAGCAAAAATAGAGAAGAAGGTTTTAATGTGGAATCTTAGGAGCCTCACGATGGAGGGGAAAATTTTAATCATAAAAATGGTTTTAATCCCAATAATGCTCTATGTGGCCATGGTTTTCCCTCCATCCATTTTATATATTAAAAAGCTAACACGCATTTGTTTTATGTTTCTGTGGGGCTCCAAGATGGAAAAATTAAAGCGTGATTTTATGTATAAAGGTAAAGACAATGGCGGGAGAGATGTTCCTAACCTTTTTACATTTTTTTATATCAAATATTTCTGCTTCTGTTTTAAAATGTTTAAATCCGATCGCATTTTTAGCTGCTTTTTAAAATACGCAGCGGGCATGGTTTTTAAACGTTGGGCTCGTATCTCCCTAAATTCTCCTGTGCTTCTGTGTCCCCCAAAACACTATGTGGTGCTAGAAAAGACTGTTAGGCTCCTGAGCCTCCAAGAATTGGAGCCTGACATATTGGGGGACCAGAGAAAGGTGTCGATGGCGTGCAGACACGGAGAAGAGACAGTGGCAGTGTCCAATTTCTCGCAGGCAAGGTCCAAGTAAGTGTGGCGAAATGTGTACGGGAAATATCTTGCAAATGTGCATAAGGACCTTGCCTGGGCAATCGTCCACCAGTGCCTCCCTACACGTGCATTCCAACATAGGCGAGGACTGGTGGCGAGAGCCAAGTGCCCACGAGATAGGTGCGGAAATGATGAAACAGTAATGCACTTGTTCTGGAACTGCCACTATGCACAGGAGGTATGGAGGAAAGCCGGCCTTTTACTAAAATGGATCTGTGGTCTTAAAGATTTTAAGTACGAATACGTTTTTTATGGCCTTTTTACCTGCCCATCATTCAGACAGCAGATGATCTGCTGGATGATTATTAATTGTTTTAAAAATGCCATCTGGAAGGTTAGGAACATTCTTCTTTTTAAACGTGATTTTATTGACATTACAGACTGTGTCAAGATTGCGTTAAGTGAGCTGTATGTATACTACCTCAGAGACAAAAAAAATCTAGGAGCAAAAGAAGCGGCATCCATGTGGTGTCTGTCTCTGTGGAACACGATTACCATGTAAATAATTTATGTATTTGTAATTGTGATTTTACTGCTTGTTTTATCCTGCCATTGTCAGATTTTTAAAGAAACCTTCTTCTCGTTAAAAATTTATTGCTTTTATCATTTTAATGAAATGTATTAAAAATAAACATTTTATTACTGAAGTTATTTTACAAAAAGGTTTTAATGAAATGAATTAAAAAACATTTTGTTACTGAATTTTATTAAAGAAAAATGTACAAACATATAATTTATTACAGAATTGAATTACACAAAAATTATTTTTTGAAATGTACAACAAGCATTTTATTACTGAATTTTATTTTATGAAAATGTATTCTCTGTATATATATATGTGTCAATAAAATTTTGTTGAAACCTTATCTGTTCTTATCAGTCCTTGTAAGGATAGATAGCTCGGAGAACCACTGGGGGCTATAAACACTAGCTTAGCGATCCAAGAGCGTTCCAGACGAAGCCGGCGACGAACTGCGGAGAAGAACCAGCGAAGACGACGATCCAGAAGGGAGAAGCCGCCATCGGGGAAGAAGCTCCGGGAGATCGCTGCCGGGAAGAAGAAGGAGAACTGCGACAGAGACCTTCGGAGAAGAGCCGCTGCTGAAGGGGATCTTTGAAGAAGCTCGGCCGCAGAAGAAGCTCGACGAGGAACCGCTGCGGAAGAAATTTCGTGGAAGAACCTCGGCCAGCAAGGAGAAGATTTGCATAGCTCCGCCCCCTTCGGGAAAGAGCTATCGAAGATCCTCCCCAAGCGACAGGAACAGCTGGAAGAAGCCATGGCCTCAACCAGCAACCCTGCCACCCAGAAGAAGAAGGCTGATGGACCAGGTGAGCCGGCCCAGGCCAGGACATCTCCTCCTGAAGCCTCCTCAAGCCAACAGGCCACCAGGAAGCCGAACCAGGCTGCTCCAACCCTGGAGCCCTGGATGAAGCAGACGGTGGCCCTGAAACTGAAGGAGGTGGACGGGAGAGTGCCGGACATGACGGAAGAAGTGTTCTGCCAGAAGATGCTCCTGGACCAGGGCTTCGCTAAGCCGGAGACCATCAGCATCCAGGCCTTCATGACCGGGATGTTCTTCGTGACCTTCGCTTCGATCAACATCTGCAGAAGGTACTGGGAGATGGTGAAAGCGGCGAGGCCTGAATCCCCTTTCTCTCGCTTTGTGGGCAACTGCCCTGTCCAAAGAGAGGAAAGGCGGGTGACGGTCTCAATGCGGAACCCACACACCCCCGGCAAAGACATCACCACGCTCCTGAGGCGGTTCTGCACAGTGGTGAGGGAACCCACCCACATCCTGAACGGACTCGGCTTCTGGACTGGCAAGTGGTCGGTAATCGTCCGACTGAACAAGGATTCCAGCGCGGAAGACGGCCTCCAACACCTGCCCCAGTCATTCTCGCTGGGCAACTCCTACGGCCTCATCTACTACCCGGACATGCCGCAGATCTGCAGGAGATGCAGCAAGAAGGGTCATTCGGTGAAGGACTGCAAGGAGGACGCCTGCAAGAACTGCCGGGTAACAGGACACGAGACCAAAGACTGCCCGAAACGGACAATGTGCAACCTCTGCGGACAAGCAGCCCACTCCTACAAGGACTGCCCGAAGAGGGATCGATCCTGGGCAACTGTAGCGGCGAAAGCTCCGGCCAGAGGGAACCCCGCCCCAGCCAGAGCTCCAGCGGCGCAGAAGACCGGGAATAAGAAGGATGGTAAGAAGACGACAGTCCCTCCCCCCCGTCTCCCGGCCCTCCCTCGCCCTACCCTTCCCACCCTCCCTCGCCCGGCCCTCCCCACCCCCCCGTCCCCAACCCCTGTCACCCCCACTGAGGCTCTCACCTTCTCCTACCCACCCATCTCAGTGGTCCTGTCACCTGCACCTCTCCCAACCCAGCCTCCCTTCTCCCCAGCTCCAGCAGCACTAACATCTTCCCCTCCAGCTGCTGGAGTCCTCTCCCTGGAGGATTTTCCCCCTCTTGTCTCCTCAGGTGCCATCCAGAGGAAGAGAAAGGTGAGGGACAGCCCAGCTGCTGAGTCCTCAAAGCGACAAGTCGTGGAAATCTGCGAAGATTCCCTTGCGCAGCAGGAGGAAATGGAGCAGATGGTGGAGGAACTCGTGTCTGAACCTGAGGTCATCGACTTCACAACAGACATCCAGGTGGCTACAATCCTGGAACAATTTTTGTCAGAGGGCCTGCTGGATCTTTCGGACCCGCCAGGAGAGGAGGATCCGCCCGACCGGACTGGTAACTAAGGTGTATCGTTTGCACTAACCTTCTTTATTCTCCCCCATGGCTGCTAAACTTAACATCTTTAGCCTCAATGTGAGGAGTGTTAGAGATAGGACTAGATGTCAGATGGTGCTAACTTTTCTTTCCAAGCAGTCGAGTGATGTATTTATGCTGCAGGAATGTACTCTCCCCTCTTCCAGGTCATACCATCATCTGGCCAGGCAGTGGACCCATGGCCCGTCCTACTGGTCTGGTGGGGGCGACTGTAAGTCTGCAGGGGTTGCCATCCTGATTAGGGGAAGCGTATTTACTGTTGACTCTGTCCAGGAGCTCGCCTGCGGCCGCTTGTTGGTCGTAGACGGTTCCTGGGCAGGAGAGCCGATTAGGCTCATCAACGTGTACGCTCCCCCTATGAAGGCTGAGCGCCTGGAACTATTCCAGACCCTGCGGACCCAGCTCGCCACCACTAGGGCAGTGGTGATGGCCGGGGACTTCAACTGCCCCATCGAAGAGGATGGACGAAGTTCCGGCACTTCAATCAAACTGGATGTCAGTTCCAAACTGCTTATCGAGATGGTAACCGAAGCATCCTTGCAGGACGTTGTGGGCTCCATGGGGATTGGCTCTGTGAACTATTCATGGAGCCGACCCGATGGCTCACTTCGTTCTCGGATTGACTTTGTGTTCACCTCCCGGGCAGTCAAGCAGCATGGGCACTCCATGGTCCCCTGCTTCTTCTCTGACCACAGGGCCATTCTCTTCCAGGGTGCCATCGGCCACGGTTTTCCTCCCGGCCCTGGCTCCTGGAAGCTGAATTGTGCCCTGCTGGAAAGAGAGGAGGTACTGGCGGAACTTAGAGACGCCTATATTGTTTGGAGGAATGATAAAGTTTTCTTTGACAAAACCTGTGACTGGTGGGAATATGTTAAAGTTGAATTTCGTTGTTTCTTTCAGGCAAAAAGTCGTCAACAGGCGTGTGAGAGGAAGAGAGACTTCAGAGAGATGCAGCGTCAGCTGCGATCCCTGCAAGACCTCCTTCAATGCGGCTGGGACGTCAGGAAGGAGCTGGAGGAAGCCAAAAAGGGCCTGAAAAGGCACTTTGAGGAGGAATCCAAGCGAATTGTCTTTCGTTCCAAGGTGGAGAACCTGGAGAAGGGTGAGAAATGTAACTCGTTCTTTTTCAGGAAACTCCATGCCGGCCACACGCCCCTGAAGGAACTTCGAGATGAGACCGGAAACATGCATTCTGGGAAGAAGGAGGTGATGGGAGTCGTCACAGACTACTACCGAAGCCTCTACTCCCGGAAAACCACTGACCCCGAAGCCGCCGATAAATTCCTGTCAGGTATCACTAATCATCTTGATCCTGCAGGTACGGAGGCTATGGATGTACCCCTGACGGTGGAGGAACTGCTCTCTGCTGCTAAATCCTTCAGACCCGGCAGGACCCCGGGCAGTGATGGTCTCCCAGCAGAGCTCTATGTAGCGCTGGGGGACTTGATCAGTCCGGACCTGCTGGAGCTCTATGAGGAGATGGTGGTGGAGGGTAGAATGCCACCGTCCTTGAGAGAAGGCATGATCACGATCTTGTATAAGCGGAAGGGGGAGAGATGTGACCTGAAAAACTGGCGTCCCATCTCTCTCCTGAACGTGGACTACAAGATCCTCGCCAAAGTATTGGCCAACAGACTGAAGGTTGTCATCGGACAGATCATCGGATCGGACCAAACCTGCGGCATTCCTGGCCGTAGGGTGGCCGACAGTCTTGCCCTGGTGAGGGACACGGTGCATTACATGCAAAGCCGCCGTACACACGCGGCCCTGGTCAGTCTGGATCAGGAGAAGGCTTTTGACCGGGTCTCTCACGAATTCATGGGTAAGGCTCTGCGTAGGCTGCGGCTTGGCAGGTTGTTCTGTTTGTATGTTAACCTGATGTATTGCGACATTTACAGCTCGGTGCTGGTGAACGGCTGGAAGACTGACCCCTTTCCTGTATCGTCGGGGGTTAGACAAGGCTGTCCTCTTTCACCTCTCCTTTTTGTTTGTGTTATAGAGCTCTTCGCAGAGGCTATCCGGCAGAATGGAGAGATCAGAGGGATCACCGCACCAGGTCCAGGACACTTCGAGGTCAAATGCTCGCTGTACATGGACGACGTGACCGTCTTCTGCGCTGACCAGAGTTCGGTGACTGCACTCGTCCAGACCTGTGAGGAGTTCGGACGCGCTTCAGGGGCAAAAGTCAACTGCGGGAAGTCGGAAGCCATGCTCTTCGGAAAGTGGTACCTGCCTTCTCCTGCCTCCTTCCCGTTTACTATCAAGCCGGACTTCATCAAAATTCTGGGAGTCTGGTTCGGTAAGGAAGGTGCAGCCCTAAAGTCGTGGGAAGAACGCTTGGCCAAAGTCAACCAAAGGATCGGACTGTGGAGCCTCAGACAACTCACTATTGAGGGCAAAGCAATGGTCCTGCGTAACGAAGTCTTGCCTGTGCTACAATACACTGCACAGGCATGGCCCCCTCTTGCCACCGTCTCGAGGGCCATTACCAGGACTGTGTTTCGCTTCATCTGGGGCTCGAAAATGGACAGAGTAAAGCGGACTGTTATGTACAAGGAGCCCCGCAAAGGTGGGAAGGGTATACCCGACATTCCCACTCTGCTGCGGATCGCTTTTGTATGTGACTGTGTTCGTAGGACTCTGAGGACAGCAAACGGCTCTGCGGGCAGGGCCATGTCCCGCTACTTCCTCCTTCCCCTCTGGCGAGGTTTTGGCTGGGACAAGTGGGACAGCTCCTTCCCTTACAACTGGCACGCTCCCTGGTTCTACGGAGATGTCGTCCGGTTCGTGAGGGAGCATCAACTGGAGGGTCTTAAGCCCGACTTGTGGAAACCTAAGACGATCCACAAGCACATCAGAGCAAAGGACTCACTGGAGTCTGTTCCAGGGCTTCATGCCGACACGTTGGAGACTGTTTGGACTAACGTGTCATCTGGCAGGTTGACCAACGGGCACAAGGACATTTCATGGATGGCCATCCAGGGAGGACTGCCTCTTAGGTCATTCATGCATGCCCGCAACCTGTGCAAGACCCGGTACTGCCCCAGGTGCCCCTTCACGGAGGAAACATCTTTGCACATTTTCTGGCAGTGCCCCTTTGCACAGGGTCTGTTGAAAGCCTTGGAACATGAACTCAAGGACTCAGTACCCAGGAACAGACTGTCGTACCGCTCGGTACTTTATGGACTATTTCCTGGGAATACCACGGATGGAGCAATCCAGGAAGCCTGGCGCCTTATGAACTGCTTTAAGGACGCTATATGGTTTGCCAGGAACCGTCTGATTTTGCGGAGAGAGAGTGTGTCCGTCCAGGACTGCCGCAGGCTGATCCACAGCCTGCTCAGAGACTATTCCACCTGGGACAGCCCGGACGTCGATGAGGAAGAGGACTGATACTCCCCTTCCCCCCACTCTCCCTTCTTGTGTGTTGTCTTTCAATAAAGCTTCGGGCCTGTGATTTCCCCCTTCCCTATCCCCTCCTACCCACTCCCCTATCCCATCACTTGTCTGTAATGCTTTGTTGTTTGGCTTTAGTGAATGCAAGAATGTTAGTGTAGCATGTGGTGTAATGTATAGCATAGGCTAGCCTGTACTGTGTATTATACTGTCATGTTATGTTTGACGACTGTTATTATTTATTATTTGCTGCTTCATGGCTTGCGCTGCGTCGCAGTAATGTTTGTATGATGACGATTGATTGTCAATAAAGCATTTTTCAATCAAAAAAATCTGTTCTTATCAGTCCTTGTAAGGATAGATAGCTCGGAGAACCACTGGGGGCTATAAACACTAGCTTAGCGATCCAAGAGCGTTCCAGACGAAGCCGGCGACGAACTGCGGAGAAGAACCAGCGAAGACGACGATCCAGAAGGGAGAAGCCGCCATCGAGGAAGAAGCTCCGGGAGATCGCTGCCGGGAAGAAGAAGGAGAACTTCGGAGAAGAGCCGCTGCTGAAGGGGATCTTCGAAGAAGCTCGGCCGCAGAAGAAGAAGCTCGACGAGGAACCGCTGCGGAAGAAATTTCGTGGAAGAACCTCGGCCAGCAAGGAGAAGATTTGCATAGCTCCGCCCCCTTCGGGAAAGAGCTATCGAAGATCCTCCCCAAGCGACAGGAACAGCTGGAAGAAGCCATGGCCTCAACCAGCAACCCTGCCACCCAGAAGAAGAAGGCTGATGGACCAGGTGAGCCGGCCCAGGCCAGGACATCTCCTCCTGAAGCCTCCTCAAGCGAACAGGCCACCAGGAAGCCGAACCAGGCTGCTCCAACCCTGGAGCCCTGGATGAAGCAGACGGTGGCCCTGAAGCTCAAGGAGGTGGACGGGAGAGTGCCGGACATGACGGAAGAAGTGTTCTGCCAGAAGATGCTCCTGGATCAGGGCTTCGCTAAGCCGGAGACCATCAGTATCCAGGCCTTCATGACCGGGATGTTCTTCGTGACCTTCGCTTCGATCAACATCTGCAGAAGGTACTGGGAGATGGTGAAAGCGGCGAGGCCTGAATCCCCTTTCTCTCGCTTTGTGGGCAACTGCCCTGTCCAAAGAGAGGAAAGGCGGGTGACGGTCTCAATGCGGAACCCACACACCCCCGGCAAAGACATCACCACGCTCCTGAAGCGGTTCTGCACAGTGGTGAGGGAACCCACCCACATCCTGAACGGACTCGGCTTCTGGACTGGCAAGTGGTCGGTAATCGTCCGACTGAACAAGGATTCGAGCGCGGAAGACGGCCTCCAGCACCTGCCCCAGTCATTCTCGCTGGGCAACTCCTACGGCCTCATCTACTACCCGGACATGCCGCAGATCTGCAGGAGATGCAGCAAGAAGGGTCATTCGGTGAAGGACTGCAAGGAGGACGCCTGCAAGAACTGCCGGGTAACAGGACACGAGACCAAAGACTGCCCGAAACGGACAATGTGCAACCTCTGCGGACAAGCAGCCCACTCTTACAAGGACTGCCCGAAGAGGGATCGATCCTGGGCAACTGTAGCAGCGAAAGCTCCAGCCAGAGGGAACCCCGCCCCAGCCAGAGCTCCAGCGGCACAGAAGACCGGGAAAAAGAAGGATGGTAAGAAGACGACAGTCCCTCCCCCCCCTCTCCCGGCCCTCCCTCGCCCTACCCTTCCCACCCTCCCTCGCCCGGCCCTCCCCACCCCCCCGTCCCCAACCCCTGTCACCCCCACTGAGGCTCTCACCTTCTCCTACCCACCCATCTCAGTGGTCCTGTCACCTGCACCTCTCCCAACCCAGCCTCCCTTCTCCCCAGCTCCAGCAGCACTAACATCTTCCCCTCCAGCTGCTGGAGTCCTCTCCCTGGAGGATTTTCCCCCTCTTGTCTCCTCAGGTGCCATCCAGAGGAAGAGAAAGGTGAGGGACAGCCCAGCTGCTGAGTCCTCAAAGAGACAAGTCGTGGAAATCTGCGAAGATTCCCTTGCGCAGCAGGAGGAAATGGAGCAGATGGTGGAGGAACTCGTGTCTGAACCTGAGGTCATCGACTTCACAACAGACATCCAGGTGGCTACAATCCTGGAACAATTTTTGTCAGAGGGCCTGCTGGATCTTCCGGACCCGCCAGGCTCCAGAGAGGAGGATCCGCCCGACCGGACTGGTAACTAAGGTGTATCGTTTGCACTAACCTTCTTTATTCTCCCCCATGGCTGCTAAACTTAACATCTTTAGCCTCAATGTGAGGAGTGTTAGAGATAGGACTAGATGTCAGATGGTGCTAACTTTTCTTTCCAAGCAGTCGAGTGATGTATTTATGCTGCAGGAATGTACTCTCCCCTCTTCCAGGTCATACCATCATCTGGCCAGGCAGTGGACCCATGGCCCGTCCTACTGGTCTGGTGGGGGCGACTGTAAGTCTGCAGGGGTTGCCATCCTGATTAGGGGAAGCGTATTTACTGTTGACTCTGTCCAGGAGCTCGTCTGCGGCCGCTTGTTGGTCGTAGACGGTTCCTGGGCGGGAGAGCCGATTAGGCTCATCAACGTGTACGCTCCCCCTATGAAGGCTGAGCGCCTGGAACTATTCCAGACCCTGCGGACCCAGCTCGCCACCACTAGGGCAGTGGTGATGGCCGGGGACTTCAACTGCCCCATCGAAGAGGATGGACGAAGTTCCGGCACTTCAATCAAGCTGGATGTCAGTTCCAAACTGCTTATCGAGATGGTAACCGAAGCATCCTTGCAGGACGTTGTGGGCTCCATGGGGATCGGCTCTGTGAACTATTCATGGAGCCGACCCGATGGCTCACTTCGTTCTCGGATTGACTTTGTGTTCACCTCCCGGGCAGTCAAGCAGCATGGGCACTCCATGGTCCCCTGCTTCTTCTCTGACCACAGGGCCATTCTCTTCCAGGGTGCCATCGGCCACGGTTTTCCTCCCGGCCCTGGCTCCTGGAAGCTGAATTGTGCCCTGCTGGAAAGAGAAGAGGTACTGGCGGAACTTAGAGACGCCTATATTGTTTGGAGGAATGATAAAGTTTTCTTTGACAAAACCTGTGACTGGTGGGAATATGTTAAAGTTGAATTTCGTTGTTTCTTTCAGGCAAAAAGTCGTCAACAGGCGTGTGAGAGGAAGAGAGACTTCAGAGAGATGCAGCGTCAGCTGCGATCCCTGCAAGACCTCCTTCAATGCGGCTGGGACGTCAGGAAGGAGCTGGAGGAAGCCAAAAAGGGCCTGAAAAGGCACTTTGAGGAGGAATCCAAGCGAATTGTCTTTCGTTCCAAGGTGGAGAACCTGGAGAAGGGTGAGAAATGTAACTCGTTCTTTTTCAGGAAACTCCATGCCGGCCACACGCCCCTGAAGGAACTCCGAGATGAGACCGGAAACATGCATTCTGGGAAGAAGGAGGTGATGGGAGTCGTCACAGACTACTACCGAAGCCTCTACTCCCGGAAAACCACTGACCCCGAAGCCGCCGATAAATTCCTGTCAGGTATCACTAATCATCTTGATCCTGCAGGTACGGAGGCTATGGACGTACCCCTGACGGTGGAGGAACTGCTCTCTGCCGCTAAATCCTTCAGACCCGGCAGGACCCCGGGCAGTGATGGTCTCCCAGCAGAGCTCTATGTAGCGCTGGGGGACTTGATCTGTCCGGACCTGCTGGAGCTCTATGAGGAGATGGTGGTGGAGGGTAGAATGCCACCGTCCTTGAGAGAAGGCATGATCACGATCTTGTATAAGCGGAAGGGGGAGAGATGTGACCTGAAAAACTGGCGTCCCATCTCTCTCCTGAACGTGGACTACAAGATCCTCGCCAAAGTATTGACCAACAGACTGAAGGTTGTCATCGGACAGATCATCGGATCGGACCAAACCTGCGGCATTCCTGGCCGTAGGGTGGCCGACAGTCTTGCCCTGGTGAGGGACACGGTGCATTACATGCAAAGCCGCCGTACACACGCGGCCCTGGTCAGTCTGGATCAGGAGAAGGCTTTTGACCGGGTCTCTCACGAATTCATGGGTAAGGCTCTGCGTAGGCTGCGGCTTGGCAGGTTGTTCTGTTTGTATGTTAACCTGATGTATTGCGACATTTACAGCTCGGTGCTGGTGAACGGCTGGAAGACTGACCCCTTTCCTGTATCGTCGGGGGTTAGACAAGGCTGTCCTCTTTCACCTCTCCTTTTTGTTTGTGTTATAGAGCTCTTCGCAGAGGCTATCCGGCAGAATGGAGAGATCAGAGGGATCACCGCACCAGGTCCAGGACACTTCGAGGTCAAATGCTCGCTGTACATGGACGACGTGACCGTCTTCTGCGCCGACCAGAGTTCGGTGACTGCACTCGTCCAGACCTGTGAGGAGTTCGGACGCGCTTCAGGGGCAAAAGTCAACTGCGGGAAGTCGGAAGCCATGCTCTTCGGAAAGTGGTACCTGCCTTCTCCTGCCTCCTTCCCGTTTACTATCAAGCCGGACTTCATCAAAATTCTGGGAGTCTGGTTCGGTAAGGAAGGTGCAGCCCTAAAGTCGTGGGAAGAACGCTTGGCCAAAGTCAACCAAAGGATCGGACTGTGGAGCCTCAGACAACTCACTATTGAGGGCAAAGCAATGGTCCTGCGTAACGAAGTCTTGCCTGTGCTACAATACACTGCACAGGCATGGCCCCCTCTTGCAACGGTCTCGAGGGCCATTACCAGGACTGTGTTTCGCTTCATCTGGGGCTCGAAAATGGACAGAGTAAAGCGGACTGTTATGTACAAGGAGCCCCGCAAAGGTGGGAAGGGTATACCCGACATTCCCACTCTGCTGCGGATCGCTTTTGTATGTGACTGTGTTCGTAGGACTCTGAGGACAGCAAACGGCTCTGCGGGCAAGGCCATGTCCCGCTACTTCCTCCTTCCCCTCTGGCGAGGTTTTGGCTGGGATAAGTGGGACAGCTCCTTCCCTTACAACTGGCACGCTCCCTGGTTCTACGGAGATGTCGTCCGGTTTGTGAGGGAGCATCAACTGGAGGGTCTTAAGCCCGACTTGTGGAAACCTAAGACGATCCACAAGCACATCAGAGCAAAGGACCCACTGGAGTTTGTTCCAGGGCTTCATGCCGACACGTTGGAGACTGTTTGGACTAACGTGTCATCTGGCAGGTTGACCAACGGGCACAAGGACATTTCATGGATGGCCATCCAGGGAGGACTGCCTCTTAGGTCATTCATGCATGCCCGCAACCTGTGCAAGACCCGGTACTGCCCCAGGTGCCCCTTCACGGAGGAAACATCTTTGCACATTTTCTGGCAGTGCCCCTTTGCACAGGGTCTGTTGAAAGCCTTGGAACACGAACTCAAGGACTCAGTTCCCAGGAACAGACTGTCGTACCGCTCGGTACTTTATGGACTATTTCCTGGGAATACCACGGATGGAGCAATCCAGGAAGCCTGGCGCCTTATGAACTGTTTTAAGGACGCTATATGGTTCGCCAGGAATCGTCTGATTTTGCGGAGAGAGAGTGTGTCCGTCCAGGACTGCCGCAGGCTGATCCACAGCCTGCTCAGAGACTATTCCACCTGGGACAGCCCGGACGTCGATGAGGAAGAGGACTGATACTCCCCTTCCCCCCACTCTCCCTTCTTGTGTGTTGTCTTTCAATAAAGCTTCGGGCCTGTGATTTCCCGCTTCCCTATCCCCTCCTACCCACTCCCCTATCCCATCACTTGTCTGTAATGCTTTGTTGTTTGGCTTTAGTGAATGCAAGAATGTTAGTGTAGCATGTGGTGTAATGTATAGCATAGGCTAGCCTGTACTGTGTATTATACTGTCATGTTATGTTTGACGACTGTTATTATTTATTATTTGCTGCTTCATGGCTCGCGCTGCGTCGCAGTAATGTTTGTATGATGACGATTGATTGTCAATAAAGCATTTTTCAATCAAAAAATCTGTTCTTATCAGTCCTTGTAAGGATAGATAGCTCGGAGAACCACTGGGGGCTATAAACACTAGCTTAGCGATCCAAGAGCGTTCCAGACGAAGCCGGCGACGAACTGCGGAGAAGAACCAGCGAAGACGACGATCCAGAAGGGAGAAGCCGCCATCGAGGAAGAAGCTCCGGGAGATCGCTGCCGGGAAGAAGAAGGAGAACTTCGGAGAAGAGCCGCTGCTGAAGGGGATCTTCGAAGAAGCTCGGCCGCAGAAGAAGAAGCTCGACGAGGAACCGCTGCGGAAGAAATTTCGTGGAAGAACCTCGGCCAGCAAGGAGAAGATTTGCATAGCTCCGCCCCCTTCGGGAAAGAGCTATCGAAGATCCTCCCCAAGCGACAGGAACAGCTGGAAGAAGCCATGGCCTCAACCAGCAACCCTGCCACCCAGAAGAAGAAGGCTGATGGACCAGGTGAGCCGGCCCAGGCCAGGACATCTCCTCCTGAAGCCTCCTCAAGCGAACAGGCCACCAGGAAGCCGAACCAGGCTGCTCCAACCCTGGAGCCCTGGATGAAGCAGACGGTGGCCCTGAAGCTCAAGGAGGTGGACGGGAGAGTGCCGGACATGACGGAAGAAGTGTTCTGCCAGAAGATGCTCCTGGATCAGGGCTTCGCTAAGCCGGAGACCATCAGTATCCAGGCCTTCATGACCGGGATGTTCTTCGTGACCTTCGCTTCGATCAACATCTGCAGAAGGTACTGGGAGATGGTGAAAGCGGCGAGGCCTGAATCCCCTTTCTCTCGCTTTGTGGGCAACTGCCCTGTCCAAAGAGAGGAAAGGCGGGTGACGGTCTCAATGCGGAACCCACACACCCCCGGCAAAGACATCACCACGCTCCTGAAGCGGTTCTGCACAGTGGTGAGGGAACCCACCCACATCCTGAACGGACTCGGCTTCTGGACTGGCAAGTGGTCGGTAATCGTCCGACTGAACAAGGATTCGAGCGCGGAAGACGGCCTCCAGCACCTGCCCCAGTCATTCTCGCTGGGCAACTCCTACGGCCTCATCTACTACCCGGACATGCCGCAGATCTGCAGGAGATGCAGCAAGAAGGGTCATTCGGTGAAGGACTGCAAGGAGGACGCCTGCAAGAACTGCCGGGTAACAGGACACGAGACCAAAGACTGCCCGAAACGGACAATGTGCAACCTCTGCGGACAAGCAGCCCACTCTTACAAGGACTGCCCGAAGAGGGATCGATCCTGGGCAACTGTAGCAGCGAAAGCTCCAGCCAGAGGGAACCCCGCCCCAGCCAGAGCTCCAGCGGCACAGAAGACCGGGAAAAAGAAGGATGGTAAGAAGACGACAGTCCCTCCCCCCCCTCTCCCGGCCCTCCCTCGCCCTACCCTTCCCACCCTCCCTCGCCCGGCCCTCCCCACCCCCCCGTCCCCAACCCCTGTCACCCCCACTGAGGCTCTCACCTTCTCCTACCCACCCATCTCAGTGGTCCTGTCACCTGCACCTCTCCCAACCCAGCCTCCCTTCTCCCCAGCTCCAGCAGCACTAACATCTTCCCCTCCAGCTGCTGGAGTCCTCTCCCTGGAGGATTTTCCCCCTCTTGTCTCCTCAGGTGCCATCCAGAGGAAGAGAAAGGTGAGGGACAGCCCAGCTGCTGAGTCCTCAAAGAGACAAGTCGTGGAAATCTGCGAAGATTCCCTTGCGCAGCAGGAGGAAATGGAGCAGATGGTGGAGGAACTCGTGTCTGAACCTGAGGTCATCGACTTCACAACAGACATCCAGGTGGCTACAATCCTGGAACAATTTTTGTCAGAGGGCCTGCTGGATCTTCCGGACCCGCCAGGCTCCAGAGAGGAGGATCCGCCCGACCGGACTGGTAACTAAGGTGTATCGTTTGCACTAACCTTCTTTATTCTCCCCCATGGCTGCTAAACTTAACATCTTTAGCCTCAATGTGAGGAGTGTTAGAGATAGGACTAGATGTCAGATGGTGCTAACTTTTCTTTCCAAGCAGTCGAGTGATGTATTTATGCTGCAGGAATGTACTCTCCCCTCTTCCAGGTCATACCATCATCTGGCCAGGCAGTGGACCCATGGCCCGTCCTACTGGTCTGGTGGGGGCGACTGTAAGTCTGCAGGGGTTGCCATCCTGATTAGGGGAAGCGTATTTACTGTTGACTCTGTCCAGGAGCTCGTCTGCGGCCGCTTGTTGGTCGTAGACGGTTCCTGGGCGGGAGAGCCGATTAGGCTCATCAACGTGTACGCTCCCCCTATGAAGGCTGAGCGCCTGGAACTATTCCAGACCCTGCGGACCCAGCTCGCCACCACTAGGGCAGTGGTGATGGCCGGGGACTTCAACTGCCCCATCGAAGAGGATGGACGAAGTTCCGGCACTTCAATCAAGCTGGATGTCAGTTCCAAACTGCTTATCGAGATGGTAACCGAAGCATCCTTGCAGGACGTTGTGGGCTCCATGGGGATCGGCTCTGTGAACTATTCATGGAGCCGACCCGATGGCTCACTTCGTTCTCGGATTGACTTTGTGTTCACCTCCCGGGCAGTCAAGCAGCATGGGCACTCCATGGTCCCCTGCTTCTTCTCTGACCACAGGGCCATTCTCTTCCAGGGTGCCATCGGCCACGGTTTTCCTCCCGGCCCTGGCTCCTGGAAGCTGAATTGTGCCCTGCTGGAAAGAGAAGAGGTACTGGCGGAACTTAGAGACGCCTATATTGTTTGGAGGAATGATAAAGTTTTCTTTGACAAAACCTGTGACTGGTGGGAATATGTTAAAGTTGAATTTCGTTGTTTCTTTCAGGCAAAAAGTCGTCAACAGGCGTGTGAGAGGAAGAGAGACTTCAGAGAGATGCAGCGTCAGCTGCGATCCCTGCAAGACCTCCTTCAATGCGGCTGGGACGTCAGGAAGGAGCTGGAGGAAGCCAAAAAGGGCCTGAAAAGGCACTTTGAGGAGGAATCCAAGCGAATTGTCTTTCGTTCCAAGGTGGAGAACCTGGAGAAGGGTGAGAAATGTAACTCGTTCTTTTTCAGGAAACTCCATGCCGGCCACACGCCCCTGAAGGAACTCCGAGATGAGACCGGAAACATGCATTCTGGGAAGAAGGAGGTGATGGGAGTCGTCACAGACTACTACCGAAGCCTCTACTCCCGGAAAACCACTGACCCCGAAGCCGCCGATAAATTCCTGTCAGGTATCACTAATCATCTTGATCCTGCAGGTACGGAGGCTATGGACGTACCCCTGACGGTGGAGGAACTGCTCTCTGCCGCTAAATCCTTCAGACCCGGCAGGACCCCGGGCAGTGATGGTCTCCCAGCAGAGCTCTATGTAGCGCTGGGGGACTTGATCTGTCCGGACCTGCTGGAGCTCTATGAGGAGATGGTGGTGGAGGGTAGAATGCCACCGTCCTTGAGAGAAGGCATGATCACGATCTTGTATAAGCGGAAGGGGGAGAGATGTGACCTGAAAAACTGGCGTCCCATCTCTCTCCTGAACGTGGACTACAAGATCCTCGCCAAAGTATTGACCAACAGACTGAAGGTTGTCATCGGACAGATCATCGGATCGGACCAAACCTGCGGCATTCCTGGCCGTAGGGTGGCCGACAGTCTTGCCCTGGTGAGGGACACGGTGCATTACATGCAAAGCCGCCGTACACACGCGGCCCTGGTCAGTCTGGATCAGGAGAAGGCTTTTGACCGGGTCTCTCACGAATTCATGGGTAAGGCTCTGCGTAGGCTGCGGCTTGGCAGGTTGTTCTGTTTGTATGTTAACCTGATGTATTGCGACATTTACAGCTCGGTGCTGGTGAACGGCTGGAAGACTGACCCCTTTCCTGTATCGTCGGGGGTTAGACAAGGCTGTCCTCTTTCACCTCTCCTTTTTGTTTGTGTTATAGAGCTCTTCGCAGAGGCTATCCGGCAGAATGGAGAGATCAGAGGGATCACCGCACCAGGTCCAGGACACTTCGAGGTCAAATGCTCGCTGTACATGGACGACGTGACCGTCTTCTGCGCCGACCAGAGTTCGGTGACTGCACTCGTCCAGACCTGTGAGGAGTTCGGACGCGCTTCAGGGGCAAAAGTCAACTGCGGGAAGTCGGAAGCCATGCTCTTCGGAAAGTGGTACCTGCCTTCTCCTGCCTCCTTCCCGTTTACTATCAAGCCGGACTTCATCAAAATTCTGGGAGTCTGGTTCGGTAAGGAAGGTGCAGCCCTAAAGTCGTGGGAAGAACGCTTGGCCAAAGTCAACCAAAGGATCGGACTGTGGAGCCTCAGACAACTCACTATTGAGGGCAAAGCAATGGTCCTGCGTAACGAAGTCTTGCCTGTGCTACAATACACTGCACAGGCATGGCCCCCTCTTGCAACGGTCTCGAGGGCCATTACCAGGACTGTGTTTCGCTTCATCTGGGGCTCGAAAATGGACAGAGTAAAGCGGACTGTTATGTACAAGGAGCCCCGCAAAGGTGGGAAGGGTATACCCGACATTCCCACTCTGCTGCGGATCGCTTTTGTATGTGACTGTGTTCGTAGGACTCTGAGGACAGCAAACGGCTCTGCGGGCAAGGCCATGTCCCGCTACTTCCTCCTTCCCCTCTGGCGAGGTTTTGGCTGGGATAAGTGGGACAGCTCCTTCCCTTACAACTGGCACGCTCCCTGGTTCTACGGAGATGTCGTCCGGTTTGTGAGGGAGCATCAACTGGAGGGTCTTAAGCCCGACTTGTGGAAACCTAAGACGATCCACAAGCACATCAGAGCAAAGGACCCACTGGAGTTTGTTCCAGGGCTTCATGCCGACACGTTGGAGACTGTTTGGACTAACGTGTCATCTGGCAGGTTGACCAACGGGCACAAGGACATTTCATGGATGGCCATCCAGGGAGGACTGCCTCTTAGGTCATTCATGCATGCCCGCAACCTGTGCAAGACCCGGTACTGCCCCAGGTGCCCCTTCACGGAGGAAACATCTTTGCACATTTTCTGGCAGTGCCCCTTTGCACAGGGTCTGTTGAAAGCCTTGGAACACGAACTCAAGGACTCAGTTCCCAGGAACAGACTGTCGTACCGCTCGGTACTTTATGGACTATTTCCTGGGAATACCACGGATGGAGCAATCCAGGAAGCCTGGCGCCTTATGAACTGTTTTAAGGACGCTATATGGTTCGCCAGGAATCGTCTGATTTTGCGGAGAGAGAGTGTGTCCGTCCAGGACTGCCGCAGGCTGATCCACAGCCTGCTCAGAGACTATTCCACCTGGGACAGCCCGGACGTCGATGAGGAAGAGGACTGATACTC
>NW_027464417.1:0-70174 GCF_050947455.1 Rhinoderma darwinii
GGACTGCAAAATGGAAAATAGGCATCCACCAACTTTACAGACAACTTCTCTTTGCTCCTACAACCTCCATCCTTGCACAGTTTGTTATTCTTCCAGGTAACATAGTAACAAATCCAAATTGCTGCTCTCTTTGTAGGCAAGCAAGGGTTTGTTGCAACTGCAATTCTTACTTCTTCTTGGAAATGTAGGGACGACAGTACATTCCATCACATCCATCTAGTGTACACAGGTAGGTCCATTGTGGCGGGCGGGCTGCTTTAATGGCTGTTTGCTGTTCCCCCTACTCCACTCCACTATTTGACTGTGGTGCTGCATCAATCAATCAGTGGCTGGCTCAGGTGCAGCTCTTTAACCTACCTAAAAGGGAGGGCGGAGAGAAGACAAGGAAGGTGAATGAGCTGTTCCAATGTGAAATGCCGGAAACACAGAAACACAGAAGACACACACACACACACACACACACACACACACACACACACACACACACACACACACACACACACACACACACACACAACAAGAGGTGGCAATGTATTAATTAATTGCATTTAATAAATGAGCTCATTATCACACATGACTGTACAAATGCATTGTCCAACAGGTGTTGAAATAATGGGATTAAAAGGGGAGATCCCATCAGAAAGACAAAAACAATAGCAAACACAAATAGCACTTTTGGAATCTGATTTTAGTCAACACATAAGGGAAGGGTGCACCGGTCCTGGAAATACTGCAATACCAGGTCAATGCGTGGAGTGGACAGAGCAAGCTCTATTTCCATCTCCCTGTTCTAAAAATCCATTTAATATATGGTCCCCAGATAGGGGACGTATCAGATATTAAACTGATAAGAACAGATACTACACTTGATCTTAGCCAAAAGGCCGAGAAGCGATAACCCGAGCGGCCCTTGCCTTGCCCGAGCCTGTCCCATACTGCTGTTCACCCCTTGCAGCGATTGATTCAGCCTACTCCTAGGCAATTCCATGGGGCCCTGCAGGCTCACACACATTTACAGCTACTAAGCGGGAGGGAGGTGAATAAAGGCCGGAGAGGAAGCTACACAGGATTTGCTTCTTTTGCTTGCACCACAATGCAGTGCTGAAAGAGGAGGAATCTACATAAAAACGCCTTCCTGGCAACGCCCAAATGCCCTCCTGCCATGCAGATAAACACTGGCAGCGGCAGCAAGTGCATGCCCACAGCCACCCCTTGTTCCTTCACACCTTGTATCAGCTGTAATCCAGTCCAGTCCAGTCCAGTGCTGCCTGCTGAGCAGCACTGACCAACACTGCCTGGGCCCAGGCTTTTATCTATCTCTGAGGCAGGCCCCATTATGATGTCAGAAAGCTGGCTCTGGAATCCTGAGGGCTCCACTATGACACGTGCAAAGTTCCGTCTGAACTTTATATAAGACGGTGCGGCTCAGTCAGTCACTCAGTGTTGCCTGAGAGGGCAACACTGCAACAGCCGGCCGCCAGGCTGTCTTTTTTTGCACATTTATTTGCCTCCAGGAGGCCACAAGAGGGAGACAAGGGACTGCAAAATGGAAAATAGGCATCCACCAACTTTACAGACAACTTCTCTTTGCTCCTACAACCTCCATCCTTGCACAGTTTGTTATTCTTCCAGGTAACATAGTAACAAATCCAAATTGCTGCTCTCTTTGTAGGCAAGCAAGGGTTTGTTGCAACTGCAATTCTTACTTCTTCTTGGAAATGTAGGGACGACAGTACATTCCATCACATCCATCTAGTGTACACAGGTAGGTCCATTGTGGCGGGCGGGCTGCTTTAATGGCTGTTTGCTGTTCCCCCTACTCCACTCCACTATTTGACTGTGGTGCTGCATCAATCAATCAGTGGCTGGCTCAGGTGCAGCTCTTTAACCTACCTAAAAGGGAGGGCGGAGAGAAGACAAGGAAGGTGAATGAGCTGTTCCAATGTGAAATGCCGGAAACACAGAAACACAGAAGACACACACACACACACACACACACACACACACACACACACACACACACACACACACACACACACACACACACACACAACAAGAGGTGGCAATGTATTAATTAATTGCATTTAATAAATGAGCTCATTATCACACATGACTGTACAAATGCATTGTCCAACAGGTGTTGAAATAATGGGATTAAAAGGGGAGATCCCATCAGAAAGACAAAAACAATAGCAAACACAAATAGCACTTTTGGAACTGATTTTAGTCAACACATAAGGGAAGGGTGCACCGGTCCTGGAAATACTGCAATACCAGGTCAATGCGTGGAGTGGACAGAGCAAGCTCTATTTCCATCTCCCTGTTCTAAAAATCCATTTAATATATGGTCCCCAGATAGGGGACGTATCAGATATTAAACTGATAAGAACAGATACTACACTTGATCTTAGCCAAAAGGCCGAGAAGCGATAACCCGAGCGGCCCTTGCCTTGCCCGAGCCTGTCCCATACTGCTGTTCACCCCTTGCAGCGATTGATTCAGCCTACTCCTAGGCAATTCCATGGGGCCCTGCAGGCTCACACACATTTACAGCTACTAAGCGGGAGGGAGGTGAATAAAGGCCGGAGAGGAAGCTACACAGGATTTGCTTCTTTTGCTTGCACCACAATGCAGTGCTGAAAGAGGAGGAATCTACATAAAAACGCCTTCCTGGCAACGCCCAAATGCCCTCCTGCCATGCAGATAAACACTGGCAGCGGCAGCAAGTGCATGCCCACAGCCACCCCTTGTTCCTTCACACCTTGTATCAGCTGTAATCCAGTCCAGTCCAGTCCAGTGCTGCCTGCTGAGCAGCACTGACCAACACTGCCTGGGCCCAGGCTTTTATCTATCTCTGAGGCAGGCCCCATTATGATGTCAGAAAGCTGGCTCTGGAATCCTGAGGGCTCCACTATGACACGTGCAAAGTTCCGTCTGAACTTTATATAAGACGGTGCGGCTCAGTCAGTCACTCAGTGTTGCCTGAGAGGGCAACACTGCAACAGCCGGCCGCCAGGCTGTCTTTTTTTTGCACATTTATTTGCCTCCAGGAGGCCACAAGAGGGAGACAAGGGACTGCAAAATGGAAAATAGGCATCCACCAACTTTACAGACAACTTCTCTTTGCTCCTACAACCTCCATCCTTGCACAGTTTGTTATTCTTCCAGGTAACATAGTAACAAATCCAAATTGCTGCTCTCTTTGTAGGCAAGCAAGGGTTTGTTGCAACTGCAATTCTTACTTCTTCTTGAAATGTAGGGACGACAGTACATTCCATCACATCCATCTAGTGTACACAGGTAGGTCCATTGTGGCGGGCGGGCTGCTTTAATGGCTGTTTGCTGTTCCCCCTACTCCACTCCACTATTTGACTGTGGTGCTGCATCAATCAATCAGTGGCTGGCTCAGGTGCAGCTCTTTAACCTACCTAAAAGGGAGGGCGGAGAGAAGACAAGGAAGGTGAATGAGCTGTTCCAATGTGAAATGCCGGAAACACAGAAACACAGAAGACACACACACACACACACACACACACACACACACACACACACACACACACACACACACACACACACAACACACACACAACAAGAGGTGGCAATGTATTAATTAATTGCATTAATAAATGAGCTCATTATCACACATGACTGTACAAATGCATTGTCCAACAGGTGTTGAAATAATGGGATTAAAAGGGGAGATCCCATCAGAAAGACAAAAACAATAGCAAACACAAATAGCACTTTTGGAATCTGATTTTAGTCAACACATAAGGGAAGGGTGCACCGGTCCTGGAAATACTGCAATACCAGGTCAATGCGTGGAGTGGACAGAGCAAGCTCTATTTCCATCTCCCTGTTCTAAAAATCCATTTAATATATGGTCCCCAGATAGGGGACGTATCAGATATTAAACTGATAAGAACAGATACTACACTTGATCTTAGCCAAAAGGCCGAGAAGCGATAACCCGAGCGGCCCTTGCCTTGCCCGAGCCTGTCCCATACTGCTGTTCACCCCTTGCAGCGATTGATTCAGCCTACTCCTAGGCAATTCCATGGGGCCCTGCAGGCTCACACACATTTACAGCTACTAAGCGGGAGGGAGGTGATAAAGGCCGGAGAGGAAGCTACACAGGATTTGCTTCTTTTGCTTGCACCACAATGCAGTGCTGAAAGAGGAGGAATCTACATAAAAACGCCTTCCTGGCAACGCCCAAATGCCCTCCTGCCATGCAGATAAACACTGGCAGCGGCAGCAAGTGCATGCCCACAGCCACCCCTTGTTCCTTCACACCTTGTATCAGCTGTAATCCAGTCCAGTCCAGTCCAGTGCTGCCTGCTGAGCAGCACTGACCAACACTGCCTGGGCCCAGGCTTTTATCTATCTCTGAGGCAGGCCCCATTATGATGTCAGAAAGCTGGCTCTGGAATCCTGAGGGCTCCACTATGACACGTGCAAAGTTCCGTCTGAACTTTATATAAGACGGTGCGGCTCAGTCAGTCACTCAGTGTTGCCTGAGAGGGCAACACTGCAACAGCCGGCCGCCAGGCTGTCTTTTTTTTGCACATTTATTTGCCTCCAGGAGGCCACAAGAGGGAGACAAGGGACTGCAAAATGGAAAATAGGCATCCACCAACTTTACAGACAACTTCTCTTTGCTCCTACAACCTCCATCCTTGCACAGTTTGTTATTCTTCCAGGTAACATAGTAACAAATCCAAATTGCTGCTCTCTTTGTAGGCAAGCAAGGGTTTGTTGCAACTGCAATTCTTACTTCTTCTTGGAAATGTAGGGACGACAGTACATTCCATCACATCCATCTAGTGTACACAGGTAGGTCCATTGTGGCGGGCGGGCTGCTTTAATGGCTGTTTGCTGTTCCCCCTACTCCACTCCACTATTTGACTGTGGTGCTGCATCAATCAATCAGTGGCTGGCTCAGGTGCAGCTCTTTAACCTACCTAAAAGGGAGGGCGGAGAGAAGACAAGGAAGGTGAATGAGCTGTTCCAATGTGAAATGCCGGAAACACAGAAACACAGAAGACACACACACACACACACACACACACACACACACACACACACACACACACACACACACACACACACACACACACAACAAGAGGTGGCAATGTATTAATTAATTGCATTTAATAAATGAGCTCATTATCACACATGACTGTACAAATGCATTGTCCAACAGGTGTTGAAATAATGGGATTAAAAGGGGAGATCCCATCAGAAAGACAAAAACAATAGCAAACACAAATAGCACTTTTGGAATCTGATTTTAGTCAACACATAAGGGAAGGGTGCACCGGTCCTGGAAATACTGCAATACCAGGTCAATGCGTGGAGTGGACAGAGCAAGCTCTATTTCCATCTCCCTGTTCTAAAAATCCATTTAATATATGGTCCCCAGATAGGGGACGTATCAGATATTAAACTGATAAGAACAGATACTACACTTGATCTTAGCCAAAAGGCCGAGAAGCGATAACCCGAGCGGCCCTTGCCTTGCCCGAGCCTGTCCCATACTGCTGTTCACCCCTTGCAGCGATTGATTCAGCCTACTCCTAGGCAATTCCATGGGGCCCTGCAGGCTCACACACATTTACAGCTACTAAGCGGGAGGGAGGTGAATAAAGGCCGGAGAGGAAGCTACACAGGATTTGCTTCTTTTGCTTGCACCACAATGCAGTGCTGAAAGAGGAGGAATCTACATAAAAACGCCTTCCTGGCAACGCCCAAATGCCCTCCTGCCATGCAGATAAACACTGGCAGCGGCAGCAAGTGCATGCCCACAGCCACCCCTTGTTCCTTCACACCTTGTATCAGCTGTAATCCAGTCCAGTCCAGTCCAGTGCTGCCTGCTGAGCAGCACTGACCAACACTGCCTGGGCCCAGGCTTTTATCTATCTCTGAGGCAGGCCCCATTATGATGTCAGAAAGCTGGCTCTGGAATCCTGAGGGCTCCACTATGACACGTGCAAAGTTCCGTCTGAACTTTATATAAGACGGTGCGGCTCAGTCAGTCACTCAGTGTTGCCTGAGAGGGCAACACTGCAACAGCCGGCCGCCAGGCTGTCTTTTTTTTGCACATTTATTTGCCTCCAGGAGGCCACAAGAGGGAGACAAGGGACTGCAAAATGGAAAATAGGCATCCACCAACTTTACAGACAACTTCTCTTTGCTCCTACAACCTCCATCCTTGCACAGTTTGTTATTCTTCCAGGTAACATAGTAACAAATCCAAATTGCTGCTCTCTTTGTAGGCAAGCAAGGGTTTGTTGCAACTGCAATTCTTACTTCTTCTTGGAAATGTAGGGACGACAGTACATTCCATCACATCCATCTAGTGTACACAGGTAGGTCCATTGTGGCGGGCGGGCTGCTTTAATGGCTGTTTGCTGTTCCCCCTACTCCACTCCACTATTTGACTGTGGTGCTGCATCAATCAATCAGTGGCTGGCTCAGGTGCAGCTCTTTAACCTACCTAAAAGGGAGGGCGGAGAGAAGACAAGGAAGGTGAATGAGCTGTTCCAATTGTGAAATGCCGGAAACACAGAAACACAGAAGACACACACACACACACACACACACACACACACACACACACACACACACACACACACACACACACACACACACACACACAACAAGAGGTGGCAATGTATTAATTAATTGCATTTAATAAATGAGCTCATTATCACACATGACTGTACAAATGCATTGTCCAACAGGTGTTGAAATAATGGGATTAAAAGGGGAGATCCCATCAGAAAGACAAAAACAATAGCAACACAAATAGCACTTTTGGAATCTGATTTTAGTCAACACATAAGGGAAGGGTGCACCGGTCCTGGAAATACTGCAATACCAGGTCAATGCGTGGAGTGGACAGAGCAAGCTCTATTTCCATCTCCCTGTTCTAAAAATCCATTTAATATATGGTCCCCAGATAGGGGACGTATCAGATATTAAACTGATAAGAACAGATACTACACTTGATCTTAGCCAAAAGGCCGAGAAGCGATAACCCGAGCGGCCCTTGCCTTGCCCGAGCCTGTCCCATACTGCTGTTCACCCTTGCAGCGATTGATTCAGCCTACTCCTAGGCAATTCCATGGGGCCCTGCAGGCTCACACACATTTACAGCTACTAAGCGGGAGGGAGGTGAATAAAGGCCGGAGAGGAAGCTACACAGGATTTGCTTCTTTTGCTTGCACCACAATGCAGTGCTGAAAGAGGAGGAATCTACATAAAAACGCCTTCCTGGCAACGCCCAAATGCCCTCCTGCCATGCAGATAAACACTGGCAGCGGCAGCAAGTGCATGCCCACAGCCACCCCTTGTTCCTTCACACCTTGTATCAGCTGTAATCCAGTCCAGTCCAGTCCAGTGCTGCCTGCTGAGCAGCACTGACCAACACTGCCTGGGCCCAGGCTTTTATCTATCTCTGAGGCAGGCCCCATTATGATGTCAGAAAGCTGGCTCTGGAATCCTGAGGGCTCCACTATGACACGTGCAAAGTTCCGTCTGAACTTTATATAAGACGGTGCGGCTCAGTCAGTCACTCAGTGTTGCCTGAGAGGGCAACACTGCAACAGCCGGCCGCCAGGCTGTCTTTTTTTTGCACATTTATTTGCCTCCAGGAGGCCACAAGAGGGAGACAAGGGACTGCAAAATGGAAAATAGGCATCCACCAACTTTACAGACAACTTCTCTTTGCTCCTACAACCTCCATCCTTGCACAGTTTGTTATTCTTCCAGGTAACATAGTAACAAATCCAAATTGCTGCTCTCTTTGTAGGCAAGCAAGGGTTTGTTGCAACTGCAATTCTTACTTCTTCTTGGAAATGTAGGGACGACAGTACATTCCATCACATCCATCTAGTGTACACAGGTAGGTCCATTGTGGCGGGCGGGCTGCTTTAATGGCTGTTTGCTGTTCCCCCTACTCCACTCCACTATTTGACTGTGGTGCTGCATCAATCAATCAGTGGCTGGCTCAGGTGCAGCTCTTTAACCTACCTAAAAGGGAGGGCGGAGAGAAGACAAGGAAGGTGAATGAGCTGTTCCAATGTGAAATGCCGGAAACACAGAAACACAGAAGACACACACACACACACACACACACACACACACACACACACACACACACACACACACACACACACACACACACACACAACAAGAGGTGGCAATGTATTAATTAATTGCATTTAATAAATGAGCTCATTATCACACATGACTGTACAAATGCATTGTCCAACAGGTGTTGAAATAATGGGATTAAAAGGGGAGATCCCATCAGAAAGACAAAAACAATAGCAAACACAAATAGCACTTTTGGAATCTGATTTTAGTCAACACATAAGGGAAGGGTGCACCGGTCCTGGAAATACTGCAATACCAGGTCAATGCGTGGAGTGGACAGAGCAAGCTCTATTTCCATCTCCCTGTTCTAAAAATCCATTTAATATATGGTCCCCAGATAGGGGACGTATCAGATATTAAACTGATAAGAACAGATACTACACTTGATCTTAGCCAAAAGGCCGAGAAGCGATAACCCGAGCGGCCCTTGCCTTGCCCGAGCCTGTCCCATACTGCTGTTCACCCCTTGCAGCGATTGATTCAGCCTACTCCTAGGCAATTCCATGGGGCCCTGCAGGCTCACACACATTTACAGCTACTAAGCGGGAGGGAGGTGAATAAAGGCCGGAGAGGAAGCTACACAGGATTTGCTTCTTTTGCTTGCACCACAATGCAGTGCTGAAAGAGGAGGAATCTACATAAAAACGCCTTCCTGGCAACGCCCAAATGCCCTCCTGCCATGCAGATAAACACTGGCAGCGGCAGCAAGTGCATGCCCACAGCCACCCCTTGTTCCTTCACACCTTGTATCAGCTGTAATCCAGTCCAGTCCAGTCCAGTGCTGCCTGCTGAGCAGCACTGACCAACACTGCCTGGGCCCAGGCTTTTATCTATCTCTGAGGCAGGCCCCATTATGATGTCAGAAAGCTGGCTCTGGAATCCTGAGGGCTCCACTATGACACGTGCAAAGTTCCGTCTGAACTTTATATAAGACGGTGCGGCTCAGTCAGTCACTCAGTGTTGCCTGAGAGGGCAACACTGCAACAGCCGGCCGCCAGGCTGTCTTTTTTTTGCACATTTATTTGCCTCCAGGAGGCCACAAGAGGGAGACAAGGGACTGCAAAATGGAAAATAGGCATCCACCAACTTTACAGACAACTTCTCTTTGCTCCTACAACCTCCATCCTTGCACAGTTTGTTATTCTTCCAGGTAACATAGTAACAAATCCAAATTGCTGCTCTCTTTGTAGGCAAGCAAGGGTTTGTTGCAACTGCAATTCTTACTTCTTCTTGGAAATGTAGGGACGACAGTACATTCCATCACATCCATCTAGTGTACACAGGTAGGTCCATTGTGGCGGGCGGGCTGCTTTAATGGCTGTTTGCTGTTCCCCCTACTCCACTCCACTATTTGACTGTGGTGCTGCATCAATCAATCAGTGGCTGGCTCAGGTGCAGCTCTTTAACCTACCTAAAAGGGAGGGCGGAGAGAAGACAAGGAAGGTGAATGAGCTGTTCCAATGTGAAATGCCGGAAACACAGAAACACAGAAGACACACACACACACACACACACACACACACACACACACACACACACACACACACACACACACACACACACACACAACAAGAGGTGGCAATGTATTAATTAATTGCATTTAATAAATGAGCTCATTATCACACATGACTGTACAAATGCATTGTCCAACAGGTGTTGAAATAATGGGATTAAAAGGGGAGATCCCATCAGAAAGACAAAAACAATAGCAAACACAAATAGCACTTTTGGAATCTGATTTTAGTCAACACATAAGGGAAGGGTGCACCGGTCCTGGAAATACTGCAATACCAGGTCAATGCGTGGAGTGGACAGAGCAAGCTCTATTTCCATCTCCCTGTTCTAAAAATCCATTTAATATATGGTCCCCAGATAGGGGACGTATCAGATATTAAACTGATAAGAACAGATACTACACTTGATCTTAGCCAAAAGGCCGAGAAGCGATAACCCGAGCGGCCCTTGCCTTGCCCGAGCCTGTCCCATACTGCTGTTCACCCCTTGCAGCGATTGATTCAGCCTACTCCTAGGCAATTCCATGGGGCCCTGCAGGCTCACACACATTTACAGCTACTAAGCGGGAGGGAGGTGAATAAAGGCCGGAGAGGAAGCTACACAGGATTTGCTTCTTTTGCTTGCACCACAATGCAGTGCTGAAAGAGGAGGAATCTACATAAAAACGCCTTCCTGGCAACGCCCAAATGCCCTCCTGCCATGCAGATAAACACTGGCAGCGGCAGCAAGTGCATGCCCACAGCCACCCCTTGTTCCTTCACACCTTGTATCAGCTGTAATCCAGTCCAGTCCAGTCCAGTGCTGCCTGCTGAGCAGCACTGACCAACACTGCCTGGGCCCAGGCTTTTATCTATCTCTGAGGCAGGCCCCATTATGATGTCAGAAAGCTGGCTCTGGAATCCTGAGGGCTCCACTATGACACGTGCAAAGTTCCGTCTGAACTTTATATAAGACGGTGCGGCTCAGTCAGTCACTCAGTGTTGCCTGAGAGGGCAACACTGCAACAGCCGGCCGCCAGGCTGTCTTTTTTTTGCACATTTATTTGCCTCCAGGAGGCCACAAGAGGGAGACAAGGGACTGCAAAATGGAAAATAGGCATCCACCAACTTTACAGACAACTTCTCTTTGCTCCTACAACCTCCATCCTTGCACAGTTTGTTATTCTTCCAGGTAACATAGTAACAAATCCAAATTGCTGCTCTCTTTGTAGGCAAGCAAGGGTTTGTTGCAACTGCAATTCTTACTTCTTCTTGGAAATGTAGGGACGACAGTACATTCCATCACATCCATCTAGTGTACACAGGTAGGTCCATTGTGGCGGGCGGGCTGCTTTAATGGCTGTTTGCTGTTCCCCCTACTCCACTCCACTATTTGACTGTGGTGCTGCATCAATCAATCAGTGGCTGGCTCAGGTGCAGCTCTTTAACCTACCTAAAAGGGAGGGCGGAGAGAAGACAAGGAAGGTGAATGAGCTGTTCCAATGTGAAATGCCGGAAACACAGAAACACAGAAGACACACACACACACACACACACACACACACACACACACACACACACACACACACACACACACACACACACACACAACAAGAGGTGGCAATGTATTAATTAATTGCATTTAATAAATGAGCTCATTATCACACATGACTGTACAAATGCATTGTCCAACAGGTGTTGAAATAATGGGATTAAAAGGGGAGATCCCATCAGAAAGACAAAAACAATAGCAAACACAAATAGCACTTTTGGAATCTGATTTTAGTCAACACATAAGGGAAGGGTGCACCGGTCCTGGAAATACTGCAATACCAGGTCAATGCGTGGAGTGGACAGAGCAAGCTCTATTTCCATCTCCCTGTTCTAAAAATCCATTTAATATATGGTCCCCAGATAGGGGACGTATCAGATATTAAACTGATAAGAACAGATACTACACTTGATCTTAGCCAAAAGGCCGAGAAGCGATAACCCGAGCGGCCCTTGCCTTGCCCGAGCCTGTCCCATACTGCTGTTCACCCCTTGCAGCGATTGATTCAGCCTACTCCTAGGCAATTCCATGGGGCCCTGCAGGCTCACACACATTTACAGCTACTAAGCGGGAGGGAGGTGAATAAAGGCCGGAGAGGAAGCTACACAGGATTTGCTTCTTTTGCTTGCACCACAATGCAGTGCTGAAAGAGGAGGAATCTACATAAAAACGCCTTCCTGGCAACGCCCAAATGCCCTCCTGCCATGCAGATAAACACTGGCAGCGGCAGCAAGTGCATGCCCACAGCCACCCCTTGTTCCTTCACACCTTGTATCAGCTGTAATCCAGTCCAGTCCAGTCCAGTGCTGCCTGCTGAGCAGCACTGACCAACACTGCCTGGGCCCAGGCTTTTATCTATCTCTGAGGCAGGCCCCATTATGATGTCAGAAAGCTGGCTCTGGAATCCTGAGGGCTCCACTATGACACGTGCAAAGTTCCGTCTGAACTTTATATAAGACGGTGCGGCTCAGTCAGTCACTCAGTGTTGCCTGAGAGGGCAACACTGCAACAGCCGGCCGCCAGGCTGTCTTTTTTTTGCACATTTATTTGCCTCCAGGAGGCCACAAGAGGGAGACAAGGGACTGCAAAATGGAAAATAGGCATCCACCAACTTTACAGACAACTTCTCTTTGCTCCTACAACCTCCATCCTTGCACAGTTTGTTATTCTTCCAGGTAACATAGTAACAAATCCAAATTGCTGCTCTCTTTGTAGGCAAGCAAGGGTTTGTTGCAACTGCAATTCTTACTTCTTCTTGGAAATGTAGGGACGACAGTACATTCCATCACATCCATCTAGTGTACACAGGTAGGTCCATTGTGGCGGGCGGGCTGCTTTAATGGCTGTTTGCTGTTCCCCCTACTCCACTCCACTATTTGACTGTGGTGCTGCATCAATCAATCAGTGGCTGGCTCAGGTGCAGCTCTTTAACCTACCTAAAAGGGAGGGCGGAGAGAAGACAAGGAAGGTGAATGAGCTGTTCCAATGTGAAATGCCGGAAACACAGAAACACAGAAGACACACACACACACACACACACACACACACACACACACACACACACACACACACACACACACACACACACACACACACAACAAGAGGTGGCAATGTATTAATTAATTGCATTTAATAAATGAGCTCATTATCACACATGACTGTACAAATGCATTGTCCAACAGGTGTTGAAATAATGGGATTAAAAGGGGAGATCCCATCAGAAAGACAAAAACAATAGCAAACACAAATAGCACTTTTGGAATCTGATTTTAGTCAACACATAAGGGAAGGGTGCACCGGTCCTGGAAATACTGCAATACCAGGTCAATGCGTGGAGTGGACAGAGCAAGCTCTATTTCCATCTCCCTGTTCTAAAAATCCATTTAATATATGGTCCCCAGATAGGGGACGTATCAGATATTAAACTGATAAGAACAGATACTACACTTGATCTTAGCCAAAAGGCCGAGAAGCGATAACCCGAGCGGCCCTTGCCTTGCCCGAGCCTGTCCCATACTGCTGTTCACCCCTTGCAGCGATTGATTCAGCCTACTCCTAGGCAATTCCATGGGGCCCTGCAGGCTCACACACATTTACAGCTACTAAGCGGGAGGGAGGTGAATAAAGGCCGGAGAGGAAGCTACACAGGATTTGCTTCTTTTGCTTGCACCACAATGCAGTGCTGAAAGAGGAGGAATCTACATAAAAACGCCTTCCTGGCAACGCCCAAATGCCCTCCTGCCATGCAGATAAACACTGGCAGCGGCAGCAAGTGCATGCCCACAGCCACCCCTTGTTCCTTCACACCTTGTATCAGCTGTAATCCAGTCCAGTCCAGTCCAGTGCTGCCTGCTGAGCAGCACTGACCAACACTGCCTGGGCCCAGGCTTTTATCTATCTCTGAGGCAGGCCCCATTATGATGTCAGAAAGCTGGCTCTGGAATCCTGAGGGCTCCACTATGACACGTGCAAAGTTCCGTCTGAACTTTATATAAGACGGTGCGGCTCAGTCAGTCACTCAGTGTTGCCTGAGAGGGCAACACTGCAACAGCCGGCCGCCAGGCTGTCTTTTTTTTGCACATTTATTTGCCTCCAGGAGGCCACAAGAGGGAGACAAGGGACTGCAAAATGGAAAATAGGCATCCACCAACTTTACAGACAACTTCTCTTTGCTCCTACAACCTCCATCCTTGCACAGTTTGTTATTCTTCCAGGTAACATAGTAACAAATCCAAATTGCTGCTCTCTTTGTAGGCAAGCAAGGGTTTGTTGCAACTGCAATTCTTACTTCTTCTTGGAAATGTAGGGACGACAGTACATTCCATCACATCCATCTAGTGTACACAGGTAGGTCCATTGTGGCGGGCGGGCTGCTTTAATGGCTGTTTGCTGTTCCCCCTACTCCACTCCACTATTTGACTGTGGTGCTGCATCAATCAATCAGTGGCTGGCTCAGGTGCAGCTCTTTAACCTACCTAAAAGGGAGGGCGGAGAGAAGACAAGGAAGGTGAATGAGCTGTTCCAATGTGAAATGCCGGAAACACAGAAACACAGAAGACACACACACACACACACACACACACACACACACACACACACACACACACACACACACACACACACACACACACACACACACAACAAGAGGTGGCAATGTATTAATTAATTGCATTTAATAAATGAGCTCATTATCACACATGACTGTACAAATGCATTGTCCAACAGGTGTTGAAATAATGGGATTAAAAGGGGAGATCCCATCAGAAAGACAAAAACAATAGCAAACACAAATAGCACTTTTGGAATCTGATTTTAGTCAACACATAAGGGAAGGGTGCACCGGTCCTGGAAATACTGCAATACCAGGTCAATGCGTGGAGTGGACAGAGCAAGCTCTATTTCCATCTCCCTGTTCTAAAAATCCATTTAATATATGGTCCCCAGATAGGGGACGTATCAGATATTAAACTGATAAGAACAGATACTACACTTGATCTTAGCCAAAAGGCCGAGAAGCGATAACCCGAGCGGCCCTTGCCTTGCCCGAGCCTGTCCCATACTGCTGTTCACCCCTTGCAGCGATTGATTCAGCCTACTCCTAGGCAATTCCATGGGGCCCTGCAGGCTCACACACATTTACAGCTACTAAGCGGGAGGGAGGTGAATAAAGGCCGGAGAGGAAGCTACACAGGATTTGCTTCTTTTGCTTGCACCACAATGCAGTGCTGAAAGAGGAGGAATCTACATAAAAACGCCTTCCTGGCAACGCCCAAATGCCCTCCTGCCATGCAGATAAACACTGGCAGCGGCAGCAAGTGCATGCCCACAGCCACCCCTTGTTCCTTCACACCTTGTATCAGCTGTAATCCAGTCCAGTCCAGTCCAGTGCTGCCTGCTGAGCAGCACTGACCAACACTGCCTGGGCCCAGGCTTTTATCTATCTCTGAGGCAGGCCCCATTATGATGTCAGAAAGCTGGCTCTGGAATCCTGAGGGCTCCACTATGACACGTGCAAAGTTCCGTCTGAACTTTATATAAGACGGTGCGGCTCAGTCAGTCACTCAGTGTTGCCTGAGAGGGCAACACTGCAACAGCCGGCCGCCAGGCTGTCTTTTTTTTGCACATTTATTTGCCTCCAGGAGGCCACAAGAGGGAGACAAGGGACTGCAAAATGGAAAATAGGCATCCACCAACTTTACAGACAACTTCTCTTTGCTCCTACAACCTCCATCCTTGCACAGTTTGTTATTCTTCCAGGTAACATAGTAACAAATCCAAATTGCTGCTCTCTTTGTAGGCAAGCAAGGGTTTGTTGCAACTGCAATTCTTACTTCTTCTTGGAAATGTAGGGACGACAGTACATTCCATCACATCCATCTAGTGTACACAGGTAGGTCCATTGTGGCGGGCGGGCTGCTTTAATGGCTGTTTGCTGTTCCCCCTACTCCACTCCACTATTTGACTGTGGTGCTGCATCAATCAATCAGTGGCTGGCTCAGGTGCAGCTCTTTAACCTACCTAAAAGGGAGGGCGGAGAGAAGACAAGGAAGGTGAATGAGCTGTTCCAATGTGAAATGCCGGAAACACAGAAACACAGAAGACACACACACACACACACACACACACACACACACACACACACACACACACACACACACACACACACACACACACACACAACAAGAGGTGGCAATGTATTAATTAATTGCATTTAATAAATGAGCTCATTATCACACATGACTGTACAAATGCATTGTCCAACAGGTGTTGAAATAATGGGATTAAAAGGGGAGATCCCATCAGAAAGACAAAAACAATAGCAAACACAAATAGCACTTTTGGAATCTGATTTTAGTCAACACATAAGGGAAGGGTGCACCGGTCCTGGAAATACTGCAATACCAGGTCAATGCGTGGAGTGGACAGAGCAAGCTCTATTTCCATCTCCCTGTTCTAAAAATCCATTTAATATATGGTCCCCAGATAGGGGACGTATCAGATATTAAACTGATAAGAACAGATACTACACTTGATCTTAGCCAAAAGGCCGAGAAGCGATAACCCGAGCGGCCCTTGCCTTGCCCGAGCCTGTCCCATACTGCTGTTCACCCCTTGCAGCGATTGATTCAGCCTACTCCTAGGCAATTCCATGGGGCCCTGCAGGCTCACACACATTTACAGCTACTAAGCGGGAGGGAGGTGAATAAAGGCCGGAGAGGAAGCTACACAGGATTTGCTTCTTTTGCTTGCACCACAATGCAGTGCTGAAAGAGGAGGAATCTACATAAAAACGCCTTCCTGGCAACGCCCAAATGCCCTCCTGCCATGCAGATAAACACTGGCAGCGGCAGCAAGTGCATGCCCACAGCCACCCCTTGTTCCTTCACACCTTGTATCAGCTGTAATCCAGTCCAGTCCAGTCCAGTGCTGCCTGCTGAGCAGCACTGACCAACACTGCCTGGGCCCAGGCTTTTATCTATCTCTGAGGCAGGCCCCATTATGATGTCAGAAAGCTGGCTCTGGAATCCTGAGGGCTCCACTATGACACGTGCAAAGTTCCGTCTGAACTTTATATAAGACGGTGCGGCTCAGTCAGTCACTCAGTGTTGCCTGAGAGGGCAACACTGCAACAGCCGGCCGCCAGGCTGTCTTTTTTTTGCACATTTATTTGCCTCCAGGAGGCCACAAGAGGGAGACAAGGGACTGCAAAATGGAAAATAGGCATCCACCAACTTTACAGACAACTTCTCTTTGCTCCTACAACCTCCATCCTTGCACAGTTTGTTATTCTTCCAGGTAACATAGTAACAAATCCAAATTGCTGCTCTCTTTGTAGGCAAGCAAGGGTTTGTTGCAACTGCAATTCTTACTTCTTCTTGGAAATGTAGGGACGACAGTACATTCCATCACATCCATCTAGTGTACACAGGTAGGTCCATTGTGGCGGGCGGGCTGCTTTAATGGCTGTTTGCTGTTCCCCCTACTCCACTCCACTATTTGACTGTGGTGCTGCATCAATCAATCAGTGGCTGGCTCAGGTGCAGCTCTTTAACCTACCTAAAAGGGAGGGCGGAGAGAAGACAAGGAAGGTGAATGAGCTGTTCCAATGTGAAATGCCGGAAACACAGAAACACAGAAGACACACACACACACACACACACACACACACACACACACACACACACACACACACACACACACACACACACACACACACACACAACAAGAGGTGGCAATGTATTAATTAATTGCATTTAATAAATGAGCTCATTATCACACATGACTGTACAAATGCATTGTCCAACAGGTGTTGAAATAATGGGATTAAAAGGGGAGATCCCATCAGAAAGACAAAAACAATAGCAAACACAAATAGCACTTTTGGAATCTGATTTTAGTCAACACATAAGGGAAGGGTGCACCGGTCCTGGAAATACTGCAATACCAGGTCAATGCGTGGAGTGGACAGAGCAAGCTCTATTTCCATCTCCCTGTTCTAAAAATCCATTTAATATATGGTCCCCAGATAGGGGACGTATCAGATATTAAACTGATAAGAACAGATACTACACTTGATCTTAGCCAAAAGGCCGAGAAGCGATAACCCGAGCGGCCCTTGCCTTGCCCGAGCCTGTCCCATACTGCTGTTCACCCCTTGCAGCGATTGATTCAGCCTACTCCTAGGCAATTCCATGGGGCCCTGCAGGCTCACACACATTTACAGCTACTAAGCGGGAGGGAGGTGAATAAAGGCCGGAGAGGAAGCTACACAGGATTTGCTTCTTTTGCTTGCACCACAATGCAGTGCTGAAAGAGGAGGAATCTACATAAAAACGCCTTCCTGGCAACGCCCAAATGCCCTCCTGCCATGCAGATAAACACTGGCAGCGGCAGCAAGTGCATGCCCACAGCCACCCCTTGTTCCTTCACACCTTGTATCAGCTGTAATCCAGTCCAGTCCAGTCCAGTGCTGCCTGCTGAGCAGCACTGACCAACACTGCCTGGGCCCAGGCTTTTATCTATCTCTGAGGCAGGCCCCATTATGATGTCAGAAAGCTGGCTCTGGAATCCTGAGGGCTCCACTATGACACGTGCAAAGTTCCGTCTGAACTTTATATAAGACGGTGCGGCTCAGTCAGTCACTCAGTGTTGCCTGAGAGGGCAACACTGCAACAGCCGGCCGCCAGGCTGTCTTTTTTTTGCACATTTATTTGCCTCCAGGAGGCCACAAGAGGGAGACAAGGGACTGCAAAATGGAAAATAGGCATCCACCAACTTTACAGACAACTTCTCTTTGCTCCTACAACCTCCATCCTTGCACAGTTTGTTATTCTTCCAGGTAACATAGTAACAAATCCAAATTGCTGCTCTCTTTGTAGGCAAGCAAGGGTTTGTTGCAACTGCAATTCTTACTTCTTCTTGGAAATGTAGGGACGACAGTACATTCCTTCACATCCATCTAGTGTACACAGGTAGGTCCATTGTGGCGGGCGGGCTGCTTTAATGGCTGTTTGCTGTTCCCCCTACTCCACTCCACTATTTGACTGTGGTGCTGCATCAATCAATCAGTGGCTGGCTCAGGTGCAGCTCTTTAACCTACCTAAAAGGGAGGGCGGAGAGAAGACAAGGAAGGTGAATGAGCTGTTCCAATGTGAAATGCCGGAAACACAGAAACACAGAAGACACACACACACACACACACACACACACACACACACACACACACACACACACACACACACACACACACACACACAACAAGAGGTGGCAATGTATTAATTAATTGCATTTAATAAATGAGCTCATTATCACACATGACTGTACAAATGCATTGTCCAACAGGTGTTGAAATAATGGGATTAAAAGGGGAGATCCCATCAGAAAGACAAAAACAATAGCAAACACAAATAGCACTTTTGGAATCTGATTTTAGTCAACACATAAGGGAAGGGTGCACCGGTCCTGGAAATACTGCAATACCAGGTCAATGCGTGGAGTGGACAGAGCAAGCTCTATTTCCATCTCCCTGTTCTAAAAATCCATTTAATATATGGTCCCCAGATAGGGGACGTATCAGATATTAAACTGATAAGAACAGATACTACACTTGATCTTAGCCAAAAGGCCGAGAAGCGATAACCCGAGCGGCCCTTGCCTTGCCCGAGCCTGTCCCATACTGCTGTTCACCCCTTGCAGCGATTGATTCAGCCTACTCCTAGGCAATTCCATGGGGCCCTGCAGGCTCACACACATTTACAGCTACTAAGCGGGAGGGAGGTGAATAAAGGCCGGAGAGGAAGCTACACAGGATTTGCTTCTTTTGCTTGCACCACAATGCAGTGCTGAAAGAGGAGGAATCTACATAAAAACGCCTTCCTGGCAACGCCCAAATGCCCTCCTGCCATGCAGATAAACACTGGCAGCGGCAGCAAGTGCATGCCCACAGCCACCCCTTGTTCCTTCACACCTTGTATCAGCTGTAATCCAGTCCAGTCCAGTCCAGTGCTGCCTGCTGAGCAGCACTGACCAACACTGCCTGGGCCCAGGCTTTTATCTATCTCTGAGGCAGGCCCCATTATGATGTCAGAAAGCTGGCTCTGGAATCCTGAGGGCTCCACTATGACACGTGCAAAGTTCCGTCTGAACTTTATATAAGACGGTGCGGCTCAGTCAGTCACTCAGTGTTGCCTGAGAGGGCAACACTGCAACAGCCGGCCGCCAGGCTGTCTTTTTTTTGCACATTTATTTGCCTCCAGGAGGCCACAAGAGGGAGACAAGGGACTGCAAAATGGAAAATAGGCATCCACCAACTTTACAGACAACTTCTCTTTGCTCCTACAACCTCCATCCTTGCACAGTTTGTTATTCTTCCAGGTAACATAGTAACAAATCCAAATTGCTGCTCTCTTTGTAGGCAAGCAAGGGTTTGTTGCAACTGCAATTCTTACTTCTTCTTGGAAATGTAGGGACGACAGTACATTCCATCACATCCATCTAGTGTACACAGGTAGGTCCATTGTGGCGGGCGGGCTGCTTTAATGGCTGTTTGCTGTTCCCCCTACTCCACTCCACTATTTGACTGTGGTGCTGCATCAATCAATCAGTGGCTGGCTCAGGTGCAGCTCTTTAACCTACCTAAAAGGGAGGGCGGAGAGAAGACAAGGAAGGTGAATGAGCTGTTCCAATGTGAAATGCCGGAAACACAGAAACACAGAAGACACACACACACACACACACACACACACACACACACACACACACACACACACACACACACACACACACACACACACAACAAGAGGTGGCAATGTATTAATTAATTGCATTTAATAAATGAGCTCATTATCACACATGACTGTACAAATGCATTGTCCAACAGGTGTTGAAATAATGGGATTAAAAGGGGAGATCCCATCAGAAAGACAAAAACAATAGCAAACACAAATAGCACTTTTGGAATCTGATTTTAGTCAACACATAAGGGAAGGGTGCACCGGTCCTGGAAATACTGCAATACCAGGTCAATGCGTGGAGTGGACAGAGCAAGCTCTATTTCCATCTCCCTGTTCTAAAAATCCATTTAATATATGGTCCCCAGATAGGGGACGTATCAGATATTAAACTGATAAGAACAGATACTACACTTGATCTTAGCCAAAAGGCCGAGAAGCGATAACCCGAGCGGCCCTTGCCTTGCCCGAGCCTGTCCCATACTGCTGTTCACCCCTTGCAGCGATTGATTCAGCCTACTCCTAGGCAATTCCATGGGGCCCTGCAGGCTCACACACATTTACAGCTACTAAGCGGGAGGGAGGTGAATAAAGGCCGGAGAGGAAGCTACACAGGATTTGCTTCTTTTGCTTGCACCACAATGCAGTGCTGAAAGAGGAGGAATCTACATAAAAACGCCTTCCTGGCAACGCCCAAATGCCCTCCTGCCATGCAGATAAACACTGGCAGCGGCAGCAAGTGCATGCCCACAGCCACCCCTTGTTCCTTCACACCTTGTATCAGCTGTAATCCAGTCCAGTCCAGTCCAGTGCTGCCTGCTGAGCAGCACTGACCAACACTGCCTGGGCCCAGGCTTTTATCTATCTCTGAGGCAGGCCCCATTATGATGTCAGAAAGCTGGCTCTGGAATCCTGAGGGCTCCACTATGACACGTGCAAAGTTCCGTCTGAACTTTATATAAGACGGTGCGGCTCAGTCAGTCACTCAGTGTTGCCTGAGAGGGCAACACTGCAACAGCCGGCCGCCAGGCTGTCTTTTTTTTGCACATTTATTTGCCTCCAGGAGGCCACAAGAGGGAGACAAGGGACTGCAAAATGGAAAATAGGCATCCACCAACTTTACAGACAACTTCTCTTTGCTCCTACAACCTCCATCCTTGCACAGTTTGTTATTCTTCCAGGTAACATAGTAACAAATCCAAATTGCTGCTCTCTTTGTAGGCAAGCAAGGGTTTGTTGCAACTGCAATTCTTACTTCTTCTTGGAAATGTAGGGACGACAGTACATTCCATCACATCCATCTAGTGTACACAGGTAGGTCCATTGTGGCGGGCGGGCTGCTTTAATGGCTGTTTGCTGTTCCCCCTACTCCACTCCACTATTTGACTGTGGTGCTGCATCAATCAATCAGTGGCTGGCTCAGGTGCAGCTCTTTAACCTACCTAAAAGGGAGGGCGGAGAGAAGACAAGGAAGGTGAATGAGCTGTTCCAATGTGAAATGCCGGAAACACAGAAACACAGAAAGACACACACACACACACACACACACACACACACACACACACACACACACACACACACACACACACACACACACACACACACACAACAAGAGGTGGCAATGTATTAATTAATTGCATTTAATAAATGAGCTCATTATCACACATGACTGTACAAATGCATTGTCCAACAGGTGTTGAAATAATGGGATTAAAGGGGAGATCCCATCAGAAAGACAAAAACAATAGCAAACCAAATAGCACTTTTGGAATCTGATTTTAGTCAACACATAAGGGAAGGGTGCACCGGTCCTGGAAATACTGCAATACCAGGTCAATGCGTGGAGTGGACAGAGCAAGCTCTATTTCCATCTCCCTGTTCTAAAAATCCATTTAATATATATGGTCCCCAGATAGGGGACGTATCAGATATTAAACTGATAAGAACAGATACTACACTTGATCTTAGCCAAAAGGCCGAGAAGCGATAACCCGAGCGGCCCTTGCCTTGCCCGAGCCTGTCCCATACTGCTGTTCACCCCTTGCAGCGATTGATTCAGCCTACTCCTAGGCAATTCCATGGGGCCCTGCAGGCTCACACACATTTACAGCTACTAAGCGGGAGGGAGGTGAATAAAGGCCGGAGAGGAAGCTACACAGGATTTGCTTCTTTTGCTTGCACCACAATGCAGTGCTGAAAGAGGAGGAATCTACATAAAAACGCCTTCCTGGCAACGCCCAAATGCCCTCCTGCCATGCAGATAAACACTGGCAGCGGCAGCAAGTGCATGCCCACAGCCACCCCTTGTTCCTTCACACCTTGTATCAGCTTTAATCCAGTCCAGTCCGGTGCTGCCTGCTGAGCAGCACTGACCAACACTGCCTGGGCCCAGGCTTTTATCTCTGAGGCAGGCCCCATTATGATGTCAGAAAGCTGGCTCTGGAATCCTGAGGGCTCCACTATGACACGTGCAAAGTTCCGTCTGAACTTTATATAAGACGGTGCGGCTCAGTCAGTCACTCAGTGTTGCCTGAGAGGGCAACACTGCAACAGCCGGCCGCCAGGCTGTCTTTTTTTTGCACATTTATTTGCCTCCAGGAGGCCACAAGAGGGAGACAAGGGACTGCAAAATGGAAAATAGGCATCCACCAACTTTACAGACAACTTCTCTTTGCTCCTACAACCTCCATCCTTGCACAGTTTGTTATTCTTCCAGGTAACATAGTAACAAATCCAAATTGCTGCTCTCTTTGTAGGCAAGCAAGGGTTTGTTGCAACTGCAATTCTTACTTCTTCTTGGAAATGTAGGGACGACAGTACATTCCATCACATCCATCTAGTGTACACAGGTAGGTCCATTGTGGCGGGCGGGCTGCTTTAATGGCTGTTTGCTGTTCCCCCTACTCCACTCCACTATTTGACTGTGGTGCTGCATCAATCAATCAGTGGCTGGCTCAGGTGCAGCTCTTTAACCTACCTAAAAGGGAGGGCGGAGAGAAGACAAGGAAGGTGAATGAGCTGTTCCAATGTGAAATGCCGGAAACACAGAAACACAGAAGACACACACACACACACACACACACACACACACACACACACACACACACACACACACACACACACACACACACACACACACACACAACAAGAGGTGGCAATGTATTAATTAATTGCATTTAATAAATGAGCTCATTATCACACATGACTGTACAAATGCATTGTCCAACAGGTGTTGAAATAATGGGATTAAAAGGGGAGATCCCATCAGAAAGACAAAAACAATAGCAAACACAAATAGCACTTTTGGAATCTGATTTTAGTCAACACATAAGGGAAGGGTGCACCGGTCCTGGAAATACTGCAATACCAGGTCAATGCGTGGAGTGGACAGAGCAAGCTCTATTTCCATCTCCCTGTTCTAAAAATCCATTTAATATATGGTCCCCAGATAGGGGACGTATCAGATATTAAACTGATAAGAACAGATACTACACTTGATCTTAGCCAAAAGGCCGAGAAGCGATAACCCGAGCGGCCCTTGCCTTGCCCGAGCCTGTCCCATACTGCTGTTCACCCCTTGCAGCGATTGATTCAGCCTACTCCTAGGCAATTCCATGGGGCCCTGCAGGCTCACACACATTTACAGCTACTAAGCGGGAGGGAGGTGAATAAAGGCCGGAGAGGAAGCTACACAGGATTTGCTTCTTTTGCTTGCACCACAATGCAGTGCTGAAAGAGGAGGAATCTACATAAAAACGCCTTCCTGGCAACGCCCAAATGCCCTCCTGCCATGCAGATAAACACTGGCAGCGGCAGCAAGTGCATGCCCACAGCCACCCCTTGTTCCTTCACACCTTGTATCAGCTTTAATCCAGTCCAGTCCGGTGCTGCCTGCTGAGCAGCACTGACCAACACTGCCTGGGCCCAGGCTTTTATCTCTGAGGCAGGCCCCATTATGATGTCAGAAAGCTGGCTCTGGAATCCTGAGGGCTCCACTATGACACGTGCAAAGTTCCGTCTGAACTTTATATAAGACGGTGCGGCTCAGTCAGTCACTCAGTGTTGCCTGAGAGGGCAACACTGCAACAGCCGGCCGCCAGGCTGTCTTTTTTTTGCACATTTATTTGCCTCCAGGAGGCCACAAGAGGGAGACAAGGGACTGCAAAATGGAAAATAGGCATCCACCAACTTTACAGACAACTTCTCTTTGCTCCTACAACCTCCATCCTTGCACAGTTTGTTATTCTTCCAGGTAACATAGTAACAAATCCAAATTGCTGCTCTCTTTGTAGGCAAGCAAGGGTTTGTTGCAACTGCAATTCTTACTTCTTCTTGGAAATGTAGGGACGACAGTACATTCCATCACATCCATCTAGTGTACACAGGTAGGTCCATTGTGGCGGGCGGGCTGCTTTAATGGCTGTTTGCTGTTCCCCCTACTCCACTCCACTATTTGACTGTGGTGCTGCATCAATCAATCAGTGGCTGGCTCAGGTGCAGCTCTTTAACCTACCTAAAAGGGAGGGCGGAGAGAAGACAAGGAAGGTGAATGAGCTGTTCCAATGTGAAATGCCGGAAACACAGAAACACAGAAGACACACACACACACACACACACACACACACACACACACACACACACACACACACACACACACACACACACACACACACACACACACACACACAACAAGAGGTGGCAATGTATTAATTAATTGCATTTAATAAATGAGCTCATTATCACACATGACTGTACAAATGCATTGTCCAACAGGTGTTGAAATAATGGGATTAAAAGGGGAGATCCCATCAGAAAGACAAAAACAATAGCAAACACAAATAGCACTTTTGGAATCTGATTTTAGTCAACACATAAGGGAAGGGTGCACCGGTCCTGGAAATACTGCAATACCAGGTCAATGCGTGGAGTGGACAGAGCAAGCTCTATTTCCATCTCCCTGTTCTAAAAATCCATTTAATATATGGTCCCCAGATAGGGGACGTATCAGATATTAAACTGATAAGAACAGATACTACACTTGATCTTAGCCAAAAGGCCGAGAAGCGATAACCCGAGCGGCCCTTGCCTTGCCCGAGCCTGTCCCATACTGCTGTTCACCCCTTGCAGCGATTGATTCAGCCTACTCCTAGGCAATTCCATGGGGCCCTGCAGGCTCACACACATTTACAGCTACTAAGCGGGAGGGAGGTGAATAAAGGCCGGAGAGGAAGCTACACAGGATTTGCTTCTTTTGCTTGCACCACAATGCAGTGCTGAAAGAGGAGGAATCTACATAAAAACGCCTTCCTGGCAACGCCCAAATGCCCTCCTGCCATGCAGATAAACACTGGCAGCGGCAGCAAGTGCATGCCCACAGCCACCCCTTGTTCCTTCACACCTTGTATCAGCTTTAATCCAGTCCAGTCCGGTGCTGCCTGCTGAGCAGCACTGACCAACACTGCCTGGGCCCAGGCTTTTATCTCTGAGGCAGGCCCCATTATGATGTCAGAAAGCTGGCTCTGGAATCCTGAGGGCTCCACTATGACACGTGCAAAGTTCCGTCTGAACTTTATATAAGACGGTGCGGCTCAGTCAGTCACTCAGTGTTGCCTGAGAGGGCAACACTGCAACAGCCGGCCGCCAGGCTGTCTTTTTTTTGCACATTTATTTGCCTCCAGGAGGCCACAAGAGGGAGACAAGGGACTGCAAAATGGAAAATAGGCATCCACCAACTTTACAGACAACTTCTCTTTGCTCCTACAACCTCCATCCTTGCACAGTTTGTTATTCTTCCAGGTAACATAGTAACAAATCCAAATTGCTGCTCTCTTTGTAGGCAAGCAAGGGTTTGTTGCAACTGCAATTCTTACTTCTTCTTGGAAATGTAGGGACGACAGTACATTCCATCACATCCATCTAGTGTACACAGGTAGGTCCATTGTGGCGGGCGGGCTGCTTTAATGGCTGTTTGCTGTTCCCCCTACTCCACTCCACTATTTGACTGTGGTGCTGCATCAATCAATCAGTGGCTGGCTCAGGTGCAGCTCTTTAACCTACCTAAAAGGGAGGGCGGAGAGAAGACAAGGAAGGTGAATGAGCTGTTCCAATGTGAAATGCCGGAAACACAGAAACACAGAAGACACACACACACACACACACACACACACACACACACACACACACACACACACACACACACACACACACACACACACACACAACAAGAGGTGGCAATGTATTAATTAATTGCATTTAATAAATGAGCTCATTATCACACATGACTGTACAAATGCATTGTCCAACAGGTGTTGAAATAATGGGATTAAAAGGGGAGATCCCATCAGAAAGACAAAAACAATAGCAAACACAAATAGCACTTTTGGAATCTGATTTTAGTCAACACATAAGGGAAGGGTGCACCGGTCCTGGAAATACTGCAATACCAGGTCAATGCGTGGAGTGGACAGAGCAAGCTCTATTTCCATCTCCCTGTTCTAAAAATCCATTTAATATATGGTCCCCAGATAGGGGACGTATCAGATATTAAACTGATAAGAACAGATACTACACTTGATCTTAGCCAAAAGGCCGAGAAGCGATAACCCGAGCGGCCCTTGCCTTGCCCGAGCCTGTCCCATACTGCTGTTCACCCCTTGCAGCGATTGATTCAGCCTACTCCTAGGCAATTCCATGGGGCCCTGCAGGCTCACACACATTTACAGCTACTAAGCGGGAGGGAGGTGAATAAAGGCCGGAGAGGAAGCTACACAGGATTTGCTTCTTTTGCTTGCACCACAATGCAGTGCTGAAAGAGGAGGAATCTACATAAAAACGCCTTCCTGGCAACGCCCAAATGCCCTCCTGCCATGCAGATAAACACTGGCAGCGGCAGCAAGTGCATGCCCACAGCCACCCCTTGTTCCTTCACACCTTGTATCAGCTTTAATCCAGTCCAGTCCGGTGCTGCCTGCTGAGCAGCACTGACCAACACTGCCTGGGCCCAGGCTTTTATCTCTGAGGCAGGCCCCATTATGATGTCAGAAAGCTGGCTCTGGAATCCTGAGGGCTCCACTATGACACGTGCAAAGTTCCGTCTGAACTTTATATAAGACGGTGCGGCTCAGTCAGTCACTCAGTGTTGCCTGAGAGGGCAACACTGCAACAGCCGGCCGCCAGGCTGTCTTTTTTTTGCACATTTATTTGCCTCCAGGAGGCCACAAGAGGGAGACAAGGGACTGCAAAATGGAAAATAGGCATCCACCAACTTTACAGACAACTTCTCTTTGCTCCTACAACCTCCATCCTTGCACAGTTTGTTATTCTTCCAGGTAACATAGTAACAAATCCAAATTGCTGCTCTCTTTGTAGGCAAGCAAGGGTTTGTTGCAACTGCAATTCTTACTTCTTCTTGGAAATGTAGGGACGACAGTACATTCCATCACATCCATCTAGTGTACACAGGTAGGTCCATTGTGGCGGGCGGGCTGCTTTAATGGCTGTTTGCTGTTCCCCCTACTCCACTCCACTATTTGACTGTGGTGCTGCATCAATCAATCAGTGGCTGGCTCAGGTGCAGCTCTTTAACCTACCTAAAAGGGAGGGCGGAGAGAAGACAAGGAAGGTGAATGAGCTGTTCCAATGTGAAATGCCGGAAACACAGAAACACAGAAGACACACACACACACACACACACACACACACACACACACACACACACACACACACACACACACACACACACACACACACACACACAACAAGAGGTGGCAATGTATTAATTAATTGCATTTAATAAATGAGCTCATTATCACACATGACTGTACAAATGCATTGTCCAACAGGTGTTGAAATAATGGGATTAAAAGGGGAGATCCCATCAGAAAGACAAAAACAATAGCAAACACAAATAGCACTTTTGGAATCTGATTTTAGTCAACACATAAGGGAAGGGTGCACCGGTCCTGGAAATACTGCAATACCAGGTCAATGCGTGGAGTGGACAGAGCAAGCTCTATTTCCATCTCCCTGTTCTAAAAATCCATTTAATATATGGTCCCCAGATAGGGGACGTATCAGATATTAAACTGATAAGAACAGATACTACACTTGATCTTAGCCAAAAGGCCGAGAAGCGATAACCCGAGCGGCCCTTGCCTTGCCCGAGCCTGTCCCATACTGCTGTTCACCCCTTGCAGCGATTGATTCAGCCTACTCCTAGGCAATTCCATGGGGCCCTGCAGGCTCACACACATTTACAGCTACTAAGCGGGAGGGAGGTGAATAAAGGCCGGAGAGGAAGCTACACAGGATTTGCTTCTTTTGCTTGCACCACAATGCAGTGCTGAAAGAGGAGGAATCTACATAAAAACGCCTTCCTGGCAACGCCCAAATGCCCTCCTGCCATGCAGATAAACACTGGCAGCGGCAGCAAGTGCATGCCCACAGCCACCCCTTGTTCCTTCACACCTTGTATCAGCTTTAATCCAGTCCAGTCCGGTGCTGCCTGCTGAGCAGCACTGACCAACACTGCCTGGGCCCAGGCTTTTATCTCTGAGGCAGGCCCCATTATGATGTCAGAAAGCTGGCTCTGGAATCCTGAGGGCTCCACTATGACACGTGCAAAGTTCCGTCTGAACTTTATATAAGACGGTGCGGCTCAGTCAGTCACTCAGTGTTGCCTGAGAGGGCAACACTGCAACAGCCGGCCGCCAGGCTGTCTTTTTTTTGCACATTTATTTGCCTCCAGGAGGCCACAAGAGGGAGACAAGGGACTGCAAAATGGAAAATAGGCATCCACCAACTTTACAGACAACTTCTCTTTGCTCCTACAACCTCCATCCTTGCACAGTTTGTTATTCTTCCAGGTAACATAGTAACAAATCCAAATTGCTGCTCTCTTTGTAGGCAAGCAAGGGTTTGTTGCAACTGCAATTCTTACTTCTTCTTGGAAATGTAGGGACGACAGTACATTCCATCACATCCATCTAGTGTACACAGGTAGGTCCATTGTGGCGGGCGGGCTGCTTTAATGGCTGTTTGCTGTTCCCCCTACTCCACTCCACTATTTGACTGTGGTGCTGCATCAATCAATCAGTGGCTGGCTCAGGTGCAGCTCTTTAACCTACCTAAAAGGGAGGGCGGAGAGAAGACAAGGAAGGTGAATGAGCTGTTCCAATGTGAAATGCCGGAAACACAGAAACACAGAAGACACACACACACACACACACACACACACACACACACACACACACACACACACACACACACACACACACACACACACACACACAACAAGAGGTGGCAATGTATTAATTAATTGCATTTAATAAATGAGCTCATTATCACACATGACTGTACAAATGCATTGTCCAACAGGTGTTGAAATAATGGGATTAAAAGGGGAGATCCCATCAGAAAGACAAAAACAATAGCAAACACAAATAGCACTTTTGGAATCTGATTTTAGTCAACACATAAGGGAAGGGTGCACCGGTCCTGGAAATACTGCAATACCAGGTCAATGCGTGGAGTGGACAGAGCAAGCTCTATTTCCATCTCCCTGTTCTAAAAATCCATTTAATATATGGTCCCCAGATAGGGGACGTATCAGATATTAAACTGATAAGAACAGATACTACACTTGATCTTAGCCAAAAGGCCGAGAAGCGATAACCCGAGCGGCCCTTGCCTTGCCCGAGCCTGTCCCATACTGCTGTTCACCCCTTGCAGCGATTGATTCAGCCTACTCCTAGGCAATTCCATGGGGCCCTGCAGGCTCACACACATTTACAGCTACTAAGCGGGAGGGAGGTGAATAAAGGCCGGAGAGGAAGCTACACAGGATTTGCTTCTTTTGCTTGCACCACAATGCAGTGCTGAAAGAGGAGGAATCTACATAAAAACGCCTTCCTGGCAACGCCCAAATGCCCTCCTGCCATGCAGATAAACACTGGCAGCGGCAGCAAGTGCATGCCCACAGCCACCCCTTGTTCCTTCACACCTTGTATCAGCTTTAATCCAGTCCAGTCCGGTGCTGCCTGCTGAGCAGCACTGACCAACACTGCCTGGGCCCAGGCTTTTATCTCTGAGGCAGGCCCCATTATGATGTCAGAAAGCTGGCTCTGGAATCCTGAGGGCTCCACTATGACACGTGCAAAGTTCCGTCTGAACTTTATATAAGACGGTGCGGCTCAGTCAGTCACTCAGTGTTGCCTGAGAGGGCAACACTGCAACAGCCGGCCGCCAGGCTGTCTTTTTTTTGCACATTTATTTGCCTCCAGGAGGCCACAAGAGGGAGACAAGGGACTGCAAAATGGAAAATAGGCATCCACCAACTTTACAGACAACTTCTCTTTGCTCCTACAACCTCCATCCTTGCACAGTTTGTTATTCTTCCAGGTAACATAGTAACAAATCCAAATTGCTGCTCTCTTTGTAGGCAAGCAAGGGTTTGTTGCAACTGCAATTCTTACTTCTTCTTGGAAATGTAGGGACGACAGTACATTCCATCACATCCATCTAGTGTACACAGGTAGGTCCATTGTGGCGGGCGGGCTGCTTTAATGGCTGTTTGCTGTTCCCCCTACTCCACTCCACTATTTGACTGTGGTGCTGCATCAATCAATCAGTGGCTGGCTCAGGTGCAGCTCTTTAACCTACCTAAAAGGGAGGGCGGAGAGAAGACAAGGAAGGTGAATGAGCTGTTCCAATGTGAAATGCCGGAAACACAGAAACACAGAAGACACACACACACACACACACACACACACACACACACACACACACACACACACACACACACACACACACACACACACACACACACACACACACACAACAAGAGGTGGCAATGTATTAATTAATTGCATTTAATAAATGAGCTCATTATCACACATGACTGTACAAATGCATTGTCCAACAGGTGTTGAAATAATGGGATTAAAAGGGGAGATCCCATCAGAAAGACAAAAACAATAGCAAACACAAATAGCACTTTTGGAATCTGATTTTAGTCAACACATAAGGGAAGGGTGCACCGGTCCTGGAAATACTGCAATACCAGGTCAATGCGTGGAGTGGACAGAGCAAGCTCTATTTCCATCTCCCTGTTCTAAAAATCCATTTAATATATGGTCCCCAGATAGGGGACGTATCAGATATTAAACTGATAAGAACAGATACTACACTTGATCTTAGCCAAAAGGCCGAGAAGCGATAACCCGAGCGGCCCTTGCCTTGCCCGAGCCTGTCCCATACTGCTGTTCACCCCTTGCAGCGATTGATTCAGCCTACTCCTAGGCAATTCCATGGGGCCCTGCAGGCTCACACACATTTACAGCTACTAAGCGGGAGGGAGGTGAATAAAGGCCGGAGAGGAAGCTACACAGGATTTGCTTCTTTTGCTTGCACCACAATGCAGTGCTGAAAGAGGAGGAATCTACATAAAAACGCCTTCCTGGCAACGCCCAAATGCCCTCCTGCCATGCAGATAAACACTGGCAGCGGCAGCAAGTGCATGCCCACAGCCACCCCTTGTTCCTTCACACCTTGTATCAGCTTTAATCCAGTCCAGTCCGGTGCTGCCTGCTGAGCAGCACTGACCAACACTGCCTGGGCCCAGGCTTTTATCTCTGAGGCAGGCCCCATTATGATGTCAGAAAGCTGGCTCTGGAATCCTGAGGGCTCCACTATGACACGTGCAAAGTTCCGTCTGAACTTTATATAAGACGGTGCGGCTCAGTCAGTCACTCAGTGTTGCCTGAGAGGGCAACACTGCAACAGCCGGCCGCCAGGCTGTCTTTTTTTTGCACATTTATTTGCCTCCAGGAGGCCACAAGAGGGAGACAAGGGACTGCAAAATGGAAAATAGGCATCCACCAACTTTACAGACAACTTCTCTTTGCTCCTACAACCTCCATCCTTGCACAGTTTGTTATTCTTCCAGGTAACATAGTAACAAATCCAAATTGCTGCTCTCTTTGTAGGCAAGCAAGGGTTTGTTGCAACTGCAATTCTTACTTCTTCTTGGAAATGTAGGGACGACAGTACATTCCATCACATCCATCTAGTGTACACAGGTAGGTCCATTGTGGCGGGCGGGCTGCTTTAATGGCTGTTTGCTGTTCCCCCTACTCCACTCCACTATTTGACTGTGGTGCTGCATCAATCAATCAGTGGCTGGCTCAGGTGCAGCTCTTTAACCTACCTAAAAGGGAGGGCGGAGAGAAGACAAGGAAGGTGAATGAGCTGTTCCAATGTGAAATGCCGGAAACACAGAAACACAGAAGACACACACACACACACACACACACACACACACACACACACACACACACACACACACACACACACACACACACACACACACACACAACAAGAGGTGGCAATGTATTAATTAATTGCATTTAATAAATGAGCTCATTATCACACATGACTGTACAAATGCATTGTCCAACAGGTGTTGAAATAATGGGATTAAAAGGGGAGATCCCATCAGAAAGACAAAAACAATAGCAAACACAAATAGCACTTTTGGAATCTGATTTTAGTCAACACATAAGGGAAGGGTGCACCGGTCCTGGAAATACTGCAATACCAGGTCAATGCGTGGAGTGGACAGAGCAAGCTCTATTTCCATCTCCCTGTTCTAAAAATCCATTTAATATATGGTCCCCAGATAGGGGACGTATCAGATATTAAACTGATAAGAACAGATACTACACTTGATCTTAGCCAAAAGGCCGAGAAGCGATAACCCGAGCGGCCCTTGCCTTGCCCGAGCCTGTCCCATACTGCTGTTCACCCCTTGCAGCGATTGATTCAGCCTACTCCTAGGCAATTCCATGGGGCCCTGCAGGCTCACACACATTTACAGCTACTAAGCGGGAGGGAGGTGAATAAAGGCCGGAGAGGAAGCTACACAGGATTTGCTTCTTTTGCTTGCACCACAATGCAGTGCTGAAAGAGGAGGAATCTACATAAAAACGCCTTCCTGGCAACGCCCAAATGCCCTCCTGCCATGCAGATAAACACTGGCAGCGGCAGCAAGTGCATGCCCACAGCCACCCCTTGTTCCTTCACACCTTGTATCAGCTTTAATCCAGTCCAGTCCGGTGCTGCCTGCTGAGCAGCACTGACCAACACTGCCTGGGCCCAGGCTTTTATCTCTGAGGCAGGCCCCATTATGATGTCAGAAAGCTGGCTCTGGAATCCTGAGGGCTCCACTATGACACGTGCAAAGTTCCGTCTGAACTTTATATAAGACGGTGCGGCTCAGTCAGTCACTCAGTGTTGCCTGAGAGGGCAACACTGCAACAGCCGGCCGCCAGGCTGTCTTTTTTTTGCACATTTATTTGCCTCCAGGAGGCCACAAGAGGGAGACAAGGGACTGCAAAATGGAAAATAGGCATCCACCAACTTTACAGACAACTTCTCTTTGCTCCTACAACCTCCATCCTTGCACAGTTTGTTATTCTTCCAGGTAACATAGTAACAAATCCAAATTGCTGCTCTCTTTGTAGGCAAGCAAGGGTTTGTTGCAACTGCAATTCTTACTTCTTCTTGGAAATGTAGGGACGACAGTACATTCCATCACATCCATCTAGTGTACACAGGTAGGTCCATTGTGGCGGGCGGGCTGCTTTAATGGCTGTTTGCTGTTCCCCCTACTCCACTCCACTATTTGACTGTGGTGCTGCATCAATCAATCAGTGGCTGGCTCAGGTGCAGCTCTTTAACCTACCTAAAAGGGAGGGCGGAGAGAAGACAAGGAAGGTGAATGAGCTGTTCCAATGTGAAATGCCGGAAACACAGAAACACAGAAGACACACACACACACACACACACACACACACACACACACACACACACACACACACACACACACACACACACACACACACACAACAAGAGGTGGCAATGTATTAATTAATTGCATTTAATAAATGAGCTCATTATCACACATGACTGTACAAATGCATTGTCCAACAGGTGTTGAAATAATGGGATTAAAAGGGGAGATCCCATCAGAAAGACAAAAACAATAGCAAACACAAATAGCACTTTTGGAATCTGATTTTAGTCAACACATAAGGGAAGGGTGCACCGGTCCTGGAAATACTGCAATACCAGGTCAATGCGTGGAGTGGACAGAGCAAGCTCTATTTCCATCTCCCTGTTCTAAAAATCCATTTAATATATGGTCCCCAGATAGGGGACGTATCAGATATTAAACTGATAAGAACAGATACTACACTTGATCTTAGCCAAAAGGCCGAGAAGCGATAACCCGAGCGGCCCTTGCCTTGCCCGAGCCTGTCCCATACTGCTGTTCACCCCTTGCAGCGATTGATTCAGCCTACTCCTAGGCAATTCCATGGGGCCCTGCAGGCTCACACACATTTACAGCTACTAAGCGGGAGGGAGGTGAATAAAGGCCGGAGAGGAAGCTACACAGGATTTGCTTCTTTTGCTTGCACCACAATGCAGTGCTGAAAGAGGAGGAATCTACATAAAAACGCCTTCCTGGCAACGCCCAAATGCCCTCCTGCCATGCAGATAAACACTGGCAGCGGCAGCAAGTGCATGCCCACAGCCACCCCTTGTTCCTTCACACCTTGTATCAGCTTTAATCCAGTCCAGTCCGGTGCTGCCTGCTGAGCAGCACTGACCAACACTGCCTGGGCCCAGGCTTTTATCTCTGAGGCAGGCCCCATTATGATGTCAGAAAGCTGGCTCTGGAATCCTGAGGGCTCCACTATGACACGTGCAAAGTTCCGTCTGAACTTTATATAAGACGGTGCGGCTCAGTCAGTCACTCAGTGTTGCCTGAGAGGGCAACACTGCAACAGCCGGCCGCCAGGCTGTCTTTTTTTTGCACATTTATTTGCCTCCAGGAGGCCACAAGAGGGAGACAAGGGACTGCAAAATGGAAAATAGGCATCCACCAACTTTACAGACAACTTCTCTTTGCTCCTACAACCTCCATCCTTGCACAGTTTGTTATTCTTCCAGGTAACATAGTAACAAATCCAAATTGCTGCTCTCTTTGTAGGCAAGCAAGGGTTTGTTGCAACTGCAATTCTTACTTCTTCTTGGAAATGTAGGGACGACAGTACATTCCATCACATCCATCTAGTGTACACAGGTAGGTCCATTGTGGCGGGCGGGCTGCTTTAATGGCTGTTTGCTGTTCCCCCTACTCCACTCCACTATTTGACTGTGGTGCTGCATCAATCAATCAGTGGCTGGCTCAGGTGCAGCTCTTTAACCTACCTAAAAGGGAGGGCGGAGAGAAGACAAGGAAGGTGAATGAGCTGTTCCAATGTGAAATGCCGGAAACACAGAAACACAGAAGACACACACACACACACACACACACACACACACACACACACACACACACACACACACACACACACACACACACACACACACACAACAAGAGGTGGCAATGTATTAATTAATTGCATTTAATAAATGAGCTCATTATCACACATGACTGTACAAATGCATTGTCCAACAGGTGTTGAAATAATGGGATTAAAAGGGGAGATCCCATCAGAAAGACAAAAACAATAGCAAACACAAATAGCACTTTTGGAATCTGATTTTAGTCAACACATAAGGGAAGGGTGCACCGGTCCTGGAAATACTGCAATACCAGGTCAATGCGTGGAGTGGACAGAGCAAGCTCTATTTCCATCTCCCTGTTCTAAAAATCCATTTAATATATGGTCCCCAGATAGGGGACGTATCAGATATTAAACTGATAAGAACAGATACTACACTTGATCTTAGCCAAAAGGCCGAGAAGCGATAACCCGAGCGGCCCTTGCCTTGCCCGAGCCTGTCCCATACTGCTGTTCACCCCTTGCAGCGATTGATTCAGCCTACTCCTAGGCAATTCCATGGGGCCCTGCAGGCTCACACACATTTACAGCTACTAAGCGGGAGGGAGGTGAATAAAGGCCGGAGAGGAAGCTACACAGGATTTGCTTCTTTTGCTTGCACCACAATGCAGTGCTGAAAGAGGAGGAATCTACATAAAAACGCCTTCCTGGCAACGCCCAAATGCCCTCCTGCCATGCAGATAAACACTGGCAGCGGCAGCAAGTGCATGCCCACAGCCACCCCTTGTTCCTTCACACCTTGTATCAGCTTTAATCCAGTCCAGTCCGGTGCTGCCTGCTGAGCAGCACTGACCAACACTGCCTGGGCCCAGGCTTTTATCTCTGAGGCAGGCCCCATTATGATGTCAGAAAGCTGGCTCTGGAATCCTGAGGGCTCCACTATGACACGTGCAAAGTTCCGTCTGAACTTTATATAAGACGGTGCGGCTCAGTCAGTCACTCAGTGTTGCCTGAGAGGGCAACACTGCAACAGCCGGCCGCCAGGCTGTCTTTTTTTTGCACATTTATTTGCCTCCAGGAGGCCACAAGAGGGAGACAAGGGACTGCAAAATGGAAAATAGGCATCCACCAACTTTACAGACAACTTCTCTTTGCTCCTACAACCTCCATCCTTGCACAGTTTGTTATTCTTCCAGGTAACATAGTAACAAATCCAAATTGCTGCTCTCTTTGTAGGCAAGCAAGGGTTTGTTGCAACTGCAATTCTTACTTCTTCTTGGAAATGTAGGGACGACAGTACATTCCATCACATCCATCTAGTGTACACAGGTAGGTCCATTGTGGCGGGCGGGCTGCTTTAATGGCTGTTTGCTGTTCCCCCTACTCCACTCCACTATTTGACTGTGGTGCTGCATCAATCAATCAGTGGCTGGCTCAGGTGCAGCTCTTTAACCTACCTAAAAGGGAGGGCGGAGAGAAGACAAGGAAGGTGAATGAGCTGTTCCAATGTGAAATGCCGGAAACACAGAAACACAGAAGACACACACACACACACACACACACACACACACACACACACACACACACACACACACACACACACACACACACACACACACAACAAGAGGTGGCAATGTATTAATTAATTGCATTTAATAAATGAGCTCATTATCACACATGACTGTACAAATGCATTGTCCAACAGGTGTTGAAATAATGGGATTAAAAGGGGAGATCCCATCAGAAAGACAAAAACAATAGCAAACACAAATAGCACTTTTGGAATCTGATTTTAGTCAACACATAAGGGAAGGGTGCACCGGTCCTGGAAATACTGCAATACCAGGTCAATGCGTGGAGTGGACAGAGCAAGCTCTATTTCCATCTCCCTGTTCTAAAAATCCATTTAATATATGGTCCCCAGATAGGGGACGTATCAGATATTAAACTGATAAGAACAGATACTACACTTGATCTTAGCCAAAAGGCCGAGAAGCGATAACCCGAGCGGCCCTTGCCTTGCCCGAGCCTGTCCCATACTGCTGTTCACCCCTTGCAGCGATTGATTCAGCCTACTCCTAGGCAATTCCATGGGGCCCTGCAGGCTCACACACATTTACAGCTACTAAGCGGGAGGGAGGTGAATAAAGGCCGGAGAGGAAGCTACACAGGATTTGCTTCTTTTGCTTGCACCACAATGCAGTGCTGAAAGAGGAGGAATCTACATAAAAACGCCTTCCTGGCAACGCCCAAATGCCCTCCTGCCATGCAGATAAACACTGGCAGCGGCAGCAAGTGCATGCCCACAGCCACCCCTTGTTCCTTCACACCTTGTATCAGCTTTAATCCAGTCCAGTCCGGTGCTGCCTGCTGAGCAGCACTGACCAACACTGCCTGGGCCCAGGCTTTTATCTCTGAGGCAGGCCCCATTATGATGTCAGAAAGCTGGCTCTGGAATCCTGAGGGCTCCACTATGACACGTGCAAAGTTCCGTCTGAACTTTATATAAGACGGTGCGGCTCAGTCAGTCACTCAGTGTTGCCTGAGAGGGCAACACTGCAACAGCCGGCCGCCAGGCTGTCTTTTTTTTGCACATTTATTTGCCTCCAGGAGGCCACAAGAGGGAGACAAGGGACTGCAAAATGGAAAATAGGCATCCACCAACTTTACAGACAACTTCTCTTTGCTCCTACAACCTCCATCCTTGCACAGTTTGTTATTCTTCCAGGTAACATAGTAACAAATCCAAATTGCTGCTCTCTTTGTAGGCAAGCAAGGGTTTGTTGCAACTGCAATTCTTACTTCTTCTTGGAAATGTAGGGACGACAGTACATTCCATCACATCCATCTAGTGTACACAGGTAGGTCCATTGTGGCGGGCGGGCTGCTTTAATGGCTGTTTGCTGTTCCCCCTACTCCACTCCACTATTTGACTGTGGTGCTGCATCAATCAATCAGTGGCTGGCTCAGGTGCAGCTCTTTAACCTACCTAAAAGGGAGGGCGGAGAGAAGACAAGGAAGGTGAATGAGCTGTTCCAATGTGAAATGCCGGAAACACAGAAGACACACACACACACACACACACACACACACACACACACACACACACACACACACACACACACACACACACACACACACACACACACACACAACAAGAGGTGGCAATGTATTAATTAATTGCATTTAATAAATGAGCTCATTATCACACATGACTGTACAAATGCATTGTCCAACAGGTGTTGAAATAATGGGATTAAAAGGGGAGATCCCATCAGAAAGACAAAAACAATAGCAAACACAAATAGCACTTTTGGAATCTGATTTTAGTCAACACATAAGGGAAGGGTGCACCGGTCCTGGAAATACTGCAATACCAGGTCAATGCGTGGAGTGGACAGAGCAAGCTCTATTTCCATCTCCCTGTTCTAAAAATCCATTTAATATATGGTCCCCAGATAGGGGACGTATCAGATATTAAACTGATAAGAACAGATACTACACTTGATCTTAGCCAAAAGGCCGAGAAGCGATAACCCGAGCGGCCCTTGCCTTGCCCGAGCCTGTCCCATACTGCTGTTCACCCCTTGCAGCGATTGATTCAGCCTACTCCTAGGCAATTCCATGGGGCCCTGCAGGCTCACACACATTTACAGCTACTAAGCGGGAGGGAGGTGAATAAAGGCCGGAGAGGAAGCTACACAGGATTTGCTTCTTTTGCTTGCACCACAATGCAGTGCTGAAAGAGGAGGAATCTACATAAAAACGCCTTCCTGGCAACGCCCAAATGCCCTCCTGCCATGCAGATAAACACTGGCAGCGGCAGCAAGTGCATGCCCACAGCCACCCCTTGTTCCTTCACACCTTGTATCAGCTTTAATCCAGTCCAGTCCGGTGCTGCCTGCTGAGCAGCACTGACCAACACTGCCTGGGCCCAGGCTTTTATCTCTGAGGCAGGCCCCATTATGATGTCAGAAAGCTGGCTCTGGAATCCTGAGGGCTCCACTATGACACGTGCAAAGTTCCGTCTGAACTTTATATAAGACGGTGCGGCTCAGTCAGTCACTCAGTGTTGCCTGAGAGGGCAACACTGCAACAGCCGGCCGCCAGGCTGTCTTTTTTTTGCACATTTATTTGCCTCCAGGAGGCCACAAGAGGGAGACAAGGGACTGCAAAATGGAAAATAGGCATCCACCAACTTTACAGACAACTTCTCTTTGCTCCTACAACCTCCATCCTTGCACAGTTTGTTATTCTTCCAGGTAACATAGTAACAAATCCAAATTGCTGCTCTCTTTGTAGGCAAGCAAGGGTTTGTTGCAACTGCAATTCTTACTTCTTCTTGGAAATGTAGGGACGACAGTACATTCCATCACATCCATCTAGTGTACACAGGTAGGTCCATTGTGGCGGGCGGGCTGCTTTAATGGCTGTTTGCTGTTCCCCCTACTCCACTCCACTATTTGACTGTGGTGCTGCATCAATCAATCAGTGGCTGGCTCAGGTGCAGCTCTTTAACCTACCTAAAAGGGAGGGCGGAGAGAAGACAAGGAAGGTGAATGAGCTGTTCCAATGTGAAATGCCGGAAACACAGAAACACAGAAGACACACACACACACACACACACACACACACACACACACACACACACACACACACACACACACACACACACACACACACACACACACACAACAAGAGGTGGCAATGTATTAATTAATTGCATTTAATAAATGAGCTCATTATCACACATGACTGTACAAATGCATTGTCCAACAGGTGTTGAAATAATGGGATTAAAAGGGGAGATCCCATCAGAAAGACAAAAACAATAGCAAACACAAATAGCACTTTTGGAATCTGATTTTAGTCAACACATAAGGGAAGGGTGCACCGGTCCTGGAAATACTGCAATACCAGGTCAATGCGTGGAGTGGACAGAGCAAGCTCTATTTCCATCTCCCTGTTCTAAAAATCCATTTAATATATGGTCCCCAGATAGGGGACGTATCAGATATTAAACTGATAAGAACAGATACTACACTTGATCTTAGCCAAAAGGCCGAGAAGCGATAACCCGAGCGGCCCTTGCCTTGCCCGAGCCTGTCCCATACTGCTGTTCACCCCTTGCAGCGATTGATTCAGCCTACTCCTAGGCAATTCCATGGGGCCCTGCAGGCTCACACACATTTACAGCTACTAAGCGGGAGGGAGGTGAATAAAGGCCGGAGAGGAAGCTACACAGGATTTGCTTCTTTTGCTTGCACCACAATGCAGTGCTGAAAGAGGAGGAATCTACATAAAAACGCCTTCCTGGCAACGCCCAAATGCCCTCCTGCCATGCAGATAAACACTGGCAGCGGCAGCAAGTGCATGCCCACAGCCACCCCTTGTTCCTTCACACCTTGTATCAGCTTTAATCCAGTCCAGTCCGGTGCTGCCTGCTGAGCAGCACTGACCAACACTGCCTGGGCCCAGGCTTTTATCTCTGAGGCAGGCCCCATTATGATGTCAGAAAGCTGGCTCTGGAATCCTGAGGGCTCCACTATGACACGTGCAAAGTTCCGTCTGAACTTTATATAAGACGGTGCGGCTCAGTCAGTCACTCAGTGTTGCCTGAGAGGGCAACACTGCAACAGCCGGCCGCCAGGCTGTCTTTTTTTTGCACATTTATTTGCCTCCAGGAGGCCACAAGAGGGAGACAAGGGACTGCAAAATGGAAAATAGGCATCCACCAACTTTACAGACAACTTCTCTTTGCTCCTACAACCTCCATCCTTGCACAGTTTGTTATTCTTCCAGGTAACATAGTAACAAATCCAAATTGCTGCTCTCTTTGTAGGCAAGCAAGGGTTTGTTGCAACTGCAATTCTTACTTCTTCTTGGAAATGTAGGGACGACAGTACATTCCATCACATCCATCTAGTGTACACAGGTAGGTCCATTGTGGCGGGCGGGCTGCTTTAATGGCTGTTTGCTGTTCCCCCTACTCCACTCCACTATTTGACTGTGGTGCTGCATCAATCAATCAGTGGCTGGCTCAGGTGCAGCTCTTTAACCTACCTAAAAGGGAGGGCGGAGAGAAGACAAGGAAGGTGAATGAGCTGTTCCAATGTGAAATGCCGGAAACACAGAAACACAGAAGACACACACACACACACACACACACACACACACACACACACACACACACACACACACACACACACACACACACACACACACACACAACAAGAGGTGGCAATGTATTAATTAATTGCATTTAATAAATGAGCTCATTATCACACATGACTGTACAAATGCATTGTCCAACAGGTGTTGAAATAATGGGATTAAAAGGGGAGATCCCATCAGAAAGACAAAAACAATAGCAAACACAAATAGCACTTTTGGAATCTGATTTTAGTCAACACATAAGGGAAGGGTGCACCGGTCCTGGAAATACTGCAATACCAGGTCAATGCGTGGAGTGGACAGAGCAAGCTCTATTTCCATCTCCCTGTTCTAAAAATCCATTTAATATATGGTCCCCAGATAGGGGACGTATCAGATATTAAACTGATAAGAACAGATACTACACTTGATCTTAGCCAAAAGGCCGAGAAGCGATAACCCGAGCGGCCCTTGCCTTGCCCGAGCCTGTCCCATACTGCTGTTCACCCCTTGCAGCGATTGATTCAGCCTACTCCTAGGCAATTCCATGGGGCCCTGCAGGCTCACACACATTTACAGCTACTAAGCGGGAGGGAGGTGAATAAAGGCCGGAGAGGAAGCTACACAGGATTTGCTTCTTTTGCTTGCACCACAATGCAGTGCTGAAAGAGGAGGAATCTACATAAAAACGCCTTCCTGGCAACGCCCAAATGCCCTCCTGCCATGCAGATAAACACTGGCAGCGGCAGCAAGTGCATGCCCACAGCCACCCCTTGTTCCTTCACACCTTGTATCAGCTTTAATCCAGTCCAGTCCGGTGCTGCCTGCTGAGCAGCACTGACCAACACTGCCTGGGCCCAGGCTTTTATCTCTGAGGCAGGCCCCATTATGATGTCAGAAAGCTGGCTCTGGAATCCTGAGGGCTCCACTATGACACGTGCAAAGTTCCGTCTGAACTTTATATAAGACGGTGCGGCTCAGTCAGTCACTCAGTGTTGCCTGAGAGGGCAACACTGCAACAGCCGGCCGCCAGGCTGTCTTTTTTTTGCACATTTATTTGCCTCCAGGAGGCCACAAGAGGGAGACAAGGGACTGCAAAATGGAAAATAGGCATCCACCAACTTTACAGACAACTTCTCTTTGCTCCTACAACCTCCATCCTTGCACAGTTTGTTATTCTTCCAGGTAACATAGTAACAAATCCAAATTGCTGCTCTCTTTGTAGGCAAGCAAGGGTTTGTTGCAACTGCAATTCTTACTTCTTCTTGGAAATGTAGGGACGACAGTACATTCCATCACATCCATCTAGTGTACACAGGTAGGTCCATTGTGGCGGGCGGGCTGCTTTAATGGCTGTTTGCTGTTCCCCCTACTCCACTCCACTATTTGACTGGTGCTGCATCAATCAATCAGTGGCTGGCTCAGGTGCAGCTCTTTAACCTACCTAAAAGGGAGGGCGGAGAGAAGACAAGGAAGGTGAATGAGCTGTTCCAATGTGAAATGCCGGAAACACAGAAACACAGAAGACACACACACACACACACACACACACACACACACACACACACACACACACACACACACACACACACACACACACACACACACAACAAGAGGTGGCAATGTATTAATTAATTGCATTTAATAAATGAGCTCATTATCACACATGACTGTACAAATGCATTGTCCAACAGGTGTTGAAATAATGGGATTAAAAGGGGAGATCCCATCAGAAAGACAAAAACAATAGCAAACACAAATAGCACTTTTGGAATCTGATTTTAGTCAACACATAAGGGAAGGGTGCACCGGTCCTGGAAATACTGCAATACCAGGTCAATGCGTGGAGTGGACAGAGCAAGCTCTATTTCCATCTCCCTGTTCTAAAAATCCATTTAATATATGGTCCCCAGATAGGGGACGTATCAGATATTAAACTGATAAGAACAGATACTACACTTGATCTTAGCCAAAAGGCCGAGAAGCGATAACCCGAGCGGCCCTTGCCTTGCCCGAGCCTGTCCCATACTGCTGTTCACCCCTTGCAGCGATTGATTCAGCCTACTCCTAGGCAATTCCATGGGGCCCTGCAGGCTCACACACATTTACAGCTACTAAGCGGGAGGGAGGTGAATAAAGGCCGGAGAGGAAGCTACACAGGATTTGCTTCTTTTGCTTGCACCACAATGCAGTGCTGAAAGAGGAGGAATCTACATAAAAACGCCTTCCTGGCAACGCCCAAATGCCCTCCTGCCATGCAGATAAACACTGGCAGCGGCAGCAAGTGCATGCCCACAGCCACCCCTTGTTCCTTCACACCTTGTATCAGCTTTAATCCAGTCCAGTCCGGTGCTGCCTGCTGAGCAGCACTGACCAACACTGCCTGGGCCCAGGCTTTTATCTCTGAGGCAGGCCCCATTATGATGTCAGAAAGCTGGCTCTGGAATCCTGAGGGCTCCACTATGACACGTGCAAAGTTCCGTCTGAACTTTATATAAGACGGTGCGGCTCAGTCAGTCACTCAGTGTTGCCTGAGAGGGCAACACTGCAACAGCCGGCCGCCAGGCTGTCTTTTTTTTGCACATTTATTTGCCTCCAGGAGGCCACAAGAGGGAGACAAGGGACTGCAAAATGGAAAATAGGCATCCACCAACTTTACAGACAACTTCTCTTTGCTCCTACAACCTCCATCCTTGCACAGTTTGTTATTCTTCCAGGTAACATAGTAACAAATCCAAATTGCTGCTCTCTTTGTAGGCAAGCAAGGGTTTGTTGCAACTGCAATTCTTACTTCTTCTTGGAAATGTAGGGACGACAGTACATTCCATCACATCCATCTAGTGTACACAGGTAGGTCCATTGTGGCGGGCGGGCTGCTTTAATGGCTGTTTGCTGTTCCCCCTACTCCACTCCACTATTTGACTGTGGTGCTGCATCAATCAATCAGTGGCTGGCTCAGGTGCAGCTCTTTAACCTACCTAAAAGGGAGGGCGGAGAGAAGACAAGGAAGGTGAATGAGCTGTTCCAATGTGAAATGCCGGAAACACAGAAACACAGAAGACACACACACACACACACACACACACACACACACACACACACACACACACACACACACACACACACACACACACACACACAACAAGAGGTGGCAATGTATTAATTAATTGCATTTAATAAATGAGCTCATTATCACACATGACTGTACAAATGCATTGTCCAACAGGTGTTGAAATAATGGGATTAAAAGGGGAGATCCCATCAGAAAGACAAAAACAATAGCAAACACAAATAGCACTTTTGGAATCTGATTTTAGTCAACACATAAGGGAAGGGTGCACCGGTCCTGGAAATACTGCAATACCAGGTCAATGCGTGGAGTGGACAGAGCAAGCTCTATTTCCATCTCCCTGTTCTAAAAATCCATTTAATATATGGTCCCCAGATAGGGGACGTATCAGATATTAAACTGATAAGAACAGATACTACACTTGATCTTAGCCAAAAGGCCGAGAAGCGATAACCCGAGCGGCCCTTGCCTTGCCCGAGCCTGTCCCATACTGCTGTTCACCCCTTGCAGCGATTGATTCAGCCTACTCCTAGGCAATTCCATGGGGCCCTGCAGGCTCACACACATTTACAGCTACTAAGCGGGAGGGAGGTGAATAAAGGCCGGAGAGGAAGCTACACAGGATTTGCTTCTTTTGCTTGCACCACAATGCAGTGCTGAAAGAGGAGGAATCTACATAAAAACGCCTTCCTGGCAACGCCCAAATGCCCTCCTGCCATGCAGATAAACACTGGCAGCGGCAGCAAGTGCATGCCCACAGCCACCCCTTGTTCCTTCACACCTTGTATCAGCTTTAATCCAGTCCAGTCCGGTGCTGCCTGCTGAGCAGCACTGACCAACACTGCCTGGGCCCAGGCTTTTATCTCTGAGGCAGGCCCCATTATGATGTCAGAAAGCTGGCTCTGGAATCCTGAGGGCTCCACTATGACACGTGCAAAGTTCCGTCTGAACTTTATATAAGACGGTGCGGCTCAGTCAGTCACTCAGTGTTGCCTGAGAGGGCAACACTGCAACAGCCGGCCGCCAGGCTGTCTTTTTTTTGCACATTTATTTGCCTCCAGGAGGCCACAAGAGGGAGACAAGGGACTGCAAAATGGAAAATAGGCATCCACCAACTTTACAGACAACTTCTCTTTGCTCCTACAACCTCCATCCTTGCACAGTTTGTTATTCTTCCAGGTAACATAGTAACAAATCCAAATTGCTGCTCTCTTTGTAGGCAAGCAAGGGTTTGTTGCAACTGCAATTCTTACTTCTTCTTGGAAATGTAGGGACGACAGTACATTCCATCACATCCATCTAGTGTACACAGGTAGGTCCATTGTGGCGGGCGGGCTGCTTTAATGGCTGTTTGCTGTTCCCCCTACTCCACTCCACTATTTGACTGTGGTGCTGCATCAATCAATCAGTGGCTGGCTCAGGTGCAGCTCTTTAACCTACCTAAAAGGGAGGGCGGAGAGAAGACAAGGAAGGTGAATGAGCTGTTCCAATGTGAAATGCCGGAAACACAGAAACACAGAAGACACACACACACACACACACACACACACACACACACACACACACACACACACACACACACACACACACACACACACACACACAACAAGAGGTGGCAATGTATTAATTAATTGCATTTAATAAATGAGCTCATTATCACACATGACTGTACAAATGCATTGTCCAACAGGTGTTGAAATAATGGGATTAAAAGGGGAGATCCCATCAGAAAGACAAAAACAATAGCAAACACAAATAGCACTTTTGGAATCTGATTTTAGTCAACACATAAGGGAAGGGTGCACCGGTCCTGGAAATACTGCAATACCAGGTCAATGCGTGGAGTGGACAGAGCAAGCTCTATTTCCATCTCCCTGTTCTAAAAATCCATTTAATATATGGTCCCCAGATAGGGGACGTATCAGATATTAAACTGATAAGAACAGATACTACACTTGATCTTAGCCAAAAGGCCGAGAAGCGATAACCCGAGCGGCCCTTGCCTTGCCCGAGCCTGTCCCATACTGCTGTTCACCCCTTGCAGCGATTGATTCAGCCTACTCCTAGGCAATTCCATGGGGCCCTGCAGGCTCACACACATTTACAGCTACTAAGCGGGAGGGAGGTGAATAAAGGCCGGAGAGGAAGCTACACAGGATTTGCTTCTTTTGCTTGCACCACAATGCAGTGCTGAAAGAGGAGGAATCTACATAAAAACGCCTTCCTGGCAACGCCCAAATGCCCTCCTGCCATGCAGATAAACACTGGCAGCGGCAGCAAGTGCATGCCCACAGCCACCCCTTGTTCCTTCACACCTTGTATCAGCTTTAATCCAGTCCAGTCCGGTGCTGCCTGCTGAGCAGCACTGACCAACACTGCCTGGGCCCAGGCTTTTATCTCTGAGGCAGGCCCCATTATGATGTCAGAAAGCTGGCTCTGGAATCCTGAGGGCTCCACTATGACACGTGCAAAGTTCCGTCTGAACTTTATATAAGACGGTGCGGCTCAGTCAGTCACTCAGTGTTGCCTGAGAGGGCAACACTGCAACAGCCGGCCGCCAGGCTGTCTTTTTTTTGCACATTTATTTGCCTCCAGGAGGCCACAAGAGGGAGACAAGGGACTGCAAAATGGAAAATAGGCATCCACCAACTTTACAGACAACTTCTCTTTGCTCCTACAACCTCCATCCTTGCACAGTTTGTTATTCTTCCAGGTAACATAGTAACAAATCCAAATTGCTGCTCTCTTTGTAGGCAAGCAAGGGTTTGTTGCAACTGCAATTCTTACTTCTTCTTGGAAATGTAGGGACGACAGTACATTCCATCACATCCATCTAGTGTACACAGGTAGGTCCATTGTGGCGGGCGGGCTGCTTTAATGGCTGTTTGCTGTTCCCCCTACTCCACTCCACTATTTGACTGTGGTGCTGCATCAATCAATCAGTGGCTGGCTCAGGTGCAGCTCTTTAACCTACCTAAAAGGGAGGGCGGAGAGAAGACAAGGAAGGTGAATGAGCTGTTCCAATGTGAAATGCCGGAAACACAGAAACACAGAAGACACACACACACACACACACACACACACACACACACACACACACACACACACACACACACACACACACACACACACACACAACAAGAGGTGGCAATGTATTAATTAATTGCATTTAATAAATGAGCTCATTATCACACATGACTGTACAAATGCATTGTCCAACAGGTGTTGAAATAATGGGATTAAAAGGGGAGATCCCATCAGAAAGACAAAAACAATAGCAAACACAAATAGCACTTTTGGAATCTGATTTTAGTCAACACATAAGGGAAGGGTGCACCGGTCCTGGAAATACTGCAATACCAGGTCAATGCGTGGAGTGGACAGAGCAAGCTCTATTTCCATCTCCCTGTTCTAAAAATCCATTTAATATATGGTCCCCAGATAGGGGACGTATCAGATATTAAACTGATAAGAACAGATACTACACTTGATCTTAGCCAAAAGGCCGAGAAGCGATAACCCGAGCGGCCCTTGCCTTGCCCGAGCCTGTCCCATACTGCTGTTCACCCCTTGCAGCGATTGATTCAGCCTACTCCTAGGCAATTCCATGGGGCCCTGCAGGCTCACACACATTTACAGCTACTAAGCGGGAGGGAGGTGAATAAAGGCCGGAGAGGAAGCTACACAGGATTTGCTTCTTTTGCTTGCACCACAATGCAGTGCTGAAAGAGGAGGAATCTACATAAAAACGCCTTCCTGGCAACGCCCAAATGCCCTCCTGCCATGCAGATAAACACTGGCAGCGGCAGCAAGTGCATGCCCACAGCCACCCCTTGTTCCTTCACACCTTGTATCAGCTTTAATCCAGTCCAGTCCGGTGCTGCCTGCTGAGCAGCACTGACCAACACTGCCTGGGCCCAGGCTTTTATCTCTGAGGCAGGCCCCATTATGATGTCAGAAAGCTGGCTCTGGAATCCTGAGGGCTCCACTATGACACGTGCAAAGTTCCGTCTGAACTTTATATAAGACGGTGCGGCTCAGTCAGTCACTCAGTGTTGCCTGAGAGGGCAACACTGCAACAGCCGGCCGCCAGGCTGTCTTTTTTTTGCACATTTATTTGCCTCCAGGAGGCCACAAGAGGGAGACAAGGGACTGCAAAATGGAAAATAGGCATCCACCAACTTTACAGACAACTTCTCTTTGCTCCTACAACCTCCATCCTTGCACAGTTTGTTATTCTTCCAGGTAACATAGTACAAATCCAAATTGCTGCTCTCTTTGTAGGCAAGCAAGGGTTTGTTGCAACTGCAATTCTTACTTCTTCTTGGAAATGTAGGGACGACAGTACATTCCATCACATCCATCTAGTGTACACAGGTAGGTCCATTGTGGCGGGCGGGCTGCTTTAATGGCTGTTTGCTGTTCCCCCTACTCCACTCCACTATTTGACTGTGGTGCTGCATCAATCAATCAGTGGCTGGCTCAGGTGCAGCTCTTTAACCTACCTAAAAGGGAGGGCGGAGAGAAGACAAGGAAGGTGAATGAGCTGTTCCAATGTGAAATGCCGGAAACACAGAAACACAGAAGACACACACACACACACACACACACACACACACACACACACACACACACACACACACACACACACACACACACACACACACACACACACAACAAGAGGTGGCAATGTATTAATTAATTGCATTTAATAAATGAGCTCATTATCACACATGACTGTACAAATGCATTGTCCAACAGGTGTTGAAATAATGGGATTAAAAGGGGAGATCCCATCAGAAAGACAAAAACAATAGCAAACACAAATAGCACTTTTGGAATCTGATTTTAGTCAACACATAAGGGAAGGGTGCACCGGTCCTGGAAATACTGCAATACCAGGTCAATGCGTGGAGTGGACAGAGCAAGCTCTATTTCCATCTCCCTGTTCTAAAAATCCATTTAATATATGGTCCCCAGATAGGGGACGTATCAGATATTAAACTGATAAGAACAGATACTACACTTGATCTTAGCCAAAAGGCCGAGAAGCGATAACCCGAGCGGCCCTTGCCTTGCCCGAGCCTGTCCCATACTGCTGTTCACCCCTTGCAGCGATTGATTCAGCCTACTCCTAGGCAATTCCATGGGGCCCTGCAGGCTCACACACATTTACAGCTACTAAGCGGGAGGGAGGTGAATAAAGGCCGGAGAGGAAGCTACACAGGATTTGCTTCTTTTGCTTGCACCACAATGCAGTGCTGAAAGAGGAGGAATCTACATAAAAACGCCTTCCTGGCAACGCCCAAATGCCCTCCTGCCATGCAGATAAACACTGGCAGCGGCAGCAAGTGCATGCCCACAGCCACCCCTTGTTCCTTCACACCTTGTATCAGCTTTAATCCAGTCCAGTCCGGTGCTGCCTGCTGAGCAGCACTGACCAACACTGCCTGGGCCCAGGCTTTTATCTCTGAGGCAGGCCCCATTATGATGTCAGAAAGCTGGCTCTGGAATCCTGAGGGCTCCACTATGACACGTGCAAAGTTCCGTCTGAACTTTATATAAGACGGTGCGGCTCAGTCAGTCACTCAGTGTTGCCTGAGAGGGCAACACTGCAACAGCCGGCCGCCAGGCTGTCTTTTTTTTGCACATTTATTTGCCTCCAGGAGGCCACAAGAGGGAGACAAGGGACTGCAAAATGGAAAATAGGCATCCACCAACTTTACAGACAACTTCTCTTTGCTCCTACAACCTCCATCCTTGCACAGTTTGTTATTCTTCCAGGTAACATAGTAACAAATCCAAATTGCTGCTCTCTTTGTAGGCAAGCAAGGGTTTGTTGCAACTGCAATTCTTACTTCTTCTTGGAAATGTAGGGACGACAGTACATTCCATCACATCCATCTAGTGTACACAGGTAGGTCCATTGTGGCGGGCGGGCTGCTTTAATGGCTGTTTGCTGTTCCCCCTACTCCACTCCACTATTTGACTGTGGTGCTGCATCAATCAATCAGTGGCTGGCTCAGGTGCAGCTCTTTAACCTACCTAAAAGGGAGGGCGGAGAGAAGACAAGGAAGGTGAATGAGCTGTTCCAATGTGAAATGCCGGAAACACAGAAACACAGAAGACACACACACACACACACACACACACACACACACACACACACACACACACACACACACACACACACACACACACACACACAACAAGAGGTGGCAATGTATTAATTAATTGCATTTAATAAATGAGCTCATTATCACACATGACTGTACAAATGCATTGTCCAACAGGTGTTGAAATAATGGGATTAAAAGGGGAGATCCCATCAGAAAGACAAAAACAATAGCAAACACAAATAGCACTTTTGGAATCTGATTTTAGTCAACACATAAGGGAAGGGTGCACCGGTCCTGGAAATACTGCAATACCAGGTCAATGCGTGGAGTGGACAGAGCAAGCTCTATTTCCATCTCCCTGTTCTAAAAATCCATTTAATATATGGTCCCCAGATAGGGGACGTATCAGATATTAAACTGATAAGAACAGATACTACACTTGATCTTAGCCAAAAGGCCGAGAAGCGATAACCCGAGCGGCCCTTGCCTTGCCCGAGCCTGTCCCATACTGCTGTTCACCCCTTGCAGCGATTGATTCAGCCTACTCCTAGGCAATTCCATGGGGCCCTGCAGGCTCACACACATTTACAGCTACTAAGCGGGAGGGAGGTGAATAAAGGCCGGAGAGGAAGCTACACAGGATTTGCTTCTTTTGCTTGCACCACAATGCAGTGCTGAAAGAGGAGGAATCTACATAAAAACGCCTTCCTGGCAACGCCCAAATGCCCTCCTGCCATGCAGATAAACACTGGCAGCGGCAGCAAGTGCATGCCCACAGCCACCCCTTGTTCCTTCACACCTTGTATCAGCTTTAATCCAGTCCAGTCCGGTGCTGCCTGCTGAGCAGCACTGACCAACACTGCCTGGGCCCAGGCTTTTATCTCTGAGGCAGGCCCCATTATGATGTCAGAAAGCTGGCTCTGGAATCCTGAGGGCTCCACTATGACACGTGCAAAGTTCCGTCTGAACTTTATATAAGACGGTGCGGCTCAGTCAGTCACTCAGTGTTGCCTGAGAGGGCAACACTGCAACAGCCGGCCGCCAGGCTGTCTTTTTTTTGCACATTTATTTGCCTCCAGGAGGCCACAAGAGGGAGACAAGGGACTGCAAAATGGAAAATAGGCATCCACCAACTTTACAGACAACTTCTCTTTGCTCCTACAACCTCCATCCTTGCACAGTTTGTTATTCTTCCAGGTAACATAGTAACAAATCCAAATTGCTGCTCTCTTTGTAGGCAAGCAAGGGTTTGTTGCAACTGCAATTCTTACTTCTTCTTGGAAATGTAGGGACGACAGTACATTCCATCACATCCATCTAGTGTACACAGGTAGGTCCATTGTGGCGGGCGGGCTGCTTTAATGGCTGTTTGCTGTTCCCCCTACTCCACTCCACTATTTGACTGTGGTGCTGCATCAATCAATCAGTGGCTGGCTCAGGTGCAGCTCTTTAACCTACCTAAAAGGGAGGGCGGAGAGAAGACAAGGAAGGTGAATGAGCTGTTCCAATGTGAAATGCCGGAAACACAGAAACACAGAAGACACACACACACACACACACACACACACACACACACACACACACACACACACACACACACACACACACACACACACACAACAAGAGGTGGCAATGTATTAATTAATTGCATTTAATAAATGAGCTCATTATCACACATGACTGTACAAATGCATTGTCCAACAGGTGTTGAAATAATGGGATTAAAAGGGGAGATCCCATCAGAAAGACAAAAACAATAGCAAACACAAATAGCACTTTTGGAATCTGATTTTAGTCAACACATAAGGGAAGGGTGCACCGGTCCTGGAAATACTGCAATACCAGGTCAATGCGTGGAGTGGACAGAGCAAGCTCTATTTCCATCTCCCTGTTCTAAAAATCCATTTAATATATGGTCCCCAGATAGGGGACGTATCAGATATTAAACTGATAAGAACAGATACTACACTTGATCTTAGCCAAAAGGCCGAGAAGCGATAACCCGAGCGGCCCTTGCCTTGCCCGAGCCTGTCCCATACTGCTGTTCACCCCTTGCAGCGATTGATTCAGCCTACTCCTAGGCAATTCCATGGGGCCCTGCAGGCTCACACACATTTACAGCTACTAAGCGGGAGGGAGGTGAATAAAGGCCGGAGAGGAAGCTACACAGGATTTGCTTCTTTTGCTTGCACCACAATGCAGTGCTGAAAGAGGAGGAATCTACATAAAAACGCCTTCCTGGCAACGCCCAAATGCCCTCCTGCCATGCAGATAAACACTGGCAGCGGCAGCAAGTGCATGCCCACAGCCACCCCTTGTTCCTTCACACCTTGTATCAGCTTTAATCCAGTCCAGTCCGGTGCTGCCTGCTGAGCAGCACTGACCAACACTGCCTGGGCCCAGGCTTTATCTCTGAGGCAGGCCCCATTATGATGTCAGAAAGCTGGCTCTGGAATCCTGAGGGCTCCACTATGACACGTGCAAAGTTCCGTCTGAACTTTATATAAGACGGTGCGGCTCAGTCAGTCACTCAGTGTTGCCTGAGAGGGCAACACTGCAACAGCCGGCCGCCAGGCTGTCTTTTTTTTGCACATTTATTTGCCTCCAGGAGGCCACAAGAGGGAGACAAGGGACTGCAAAATGGAAAATAGGCATCCACCAACTTTACAGACAACTTCTCTTTGCTCCTACAACCTCCATCCTTGCACAGTTTGTTATTCTTCCAGGTAACATAGTAACAAATCCAAATTGCTGCTCTCTTTGTAGGCAAGCAAGGGTTTGTTGCAACTGCAATTCTTACTTCTTCTTGGAAATGTAGGGACGACAGTACATTCCATCACATCCATCTAGTGTACACAGGTAGGTCCATTGTGGCGGGCGGGCTGCTTTAATGGCTGTTTGCTGTTCCCCCTACTCCACTCCACTATTTGACTGTGGTGCTGCATCAATCAATCAGTGGCTGGCTCAGGTGCAGCTCTTTAACCTACCTAAAAGGGAGGGCGGAGAGAAGACAAGGAAGGTGAATGAGCTGTTCCAATGTGAAATGCCGGAAACACAGAACACAGAAGACACACACACACACACACACACACACACACACACACACACACACACACACACACACACACACACACACACACACACACACAACAAGAGGTGGCAATGTATTAATTAATTGCATTTAATAAATGAGCTCATTATCACACATGACTGTACAAATGCATTGTCCAACAGGTGTTGAAATAATGGGATTAAAAGGGGAGATCCCATCAGAAAGACAAAAACAATAGCAAACACAAATAGCACTTTTGGAATCTGATTTTAGTCAACACATAAGGGAAGGGTGCACCGGTCCTGGAAATACTGCAATACCAGGTCAATGCGTGGAGTGGACAGAGCAAGCTCTATTTCCATCTCCCTGTTCTAAAAATCCATTTAATATATGGTCCCCAGATAGGGGACGTATCAGATATTAAACTGATAAGAACAGATACTACACTTGATCTTAGCCAAAAGGCCGAGAAGCGATAACCCGAGCGGCCCTTGCCTTGCCCGAGCCTGTCCCATACTGCTGTTCACCCCTTGCAGCGATTGATTCAGCCTACTCCTAGGCAATTCCATGGGGCCCTGCAGGCTCACACACATTTACAGCTACTAAGCGGGAGGGAGGTGAATAAAGGCCGGAGAGGAAGCTACACAGGATTTGCTTCTTTTGCTTGCACCACAATGCAGTGCTGAAAGAGGAGGAATCTACATAAAAACGCCTTCCTGGCAACGCCCAAATGCCCTCCTGCCATGCAGATAAACACTGGCAGCGGCAGCAAGTGCATGCCCACAGCCACCCCTTGTTCCTTCACACCTTGTATCAGCTTTAATCCAGTCCAGTCCGGTGCTGCCTGCTGAGCAGCACTGACCAACACTGCCTGGGCCCAGGCTTTTATCTCTGAGGCAGGCCCCATTATGATGTCAGAAAGCTGGCTCTGGAATCCTGAGGGCTCCACTATGACACGTGCAAAGTTCCGTCTGAACTTTATATAAGACGGTGCGGCTCAGTCAGTCACTCAGTGTTGCCTGAGAGGGCAACACTGCAACAGCCGGCCGCCAGGCTGTCTTTTTTTTGCACATTTATTTGCCTCCAGGAGGCCACAAGAGGGAGACAAGGGACTGCAAAATGGAAAATAGGCATCCACCAACTTTACAGACAACTTCTCTTTGCTCCTACAACCTCCATCCTTGCACAGTTTGTTATTCTTCCAGGTAACATAGTAACAAATCCAAATTGCTGCTCTCTTTGTAGGCAAGCAAGGGTTTGTTGCAACTGCAATTCTTACTTCTTCTTGGAAATGTAGGGACGACAGTACATTCCATCACATCCATCTAGTGTACACAGGTAGGTCCATTGTGGCGGGCGGGCTGCTTTAATGGCTGTTTGCTGTTCCCCCTACTCCACTCCACTATTTGACTGTGGTGCTGCATCAATCAATCAGTGGCTGGCTCAGGTGCAGCTCTTTAACCTACCTAAAAGGGAGGGCGGAGAGAAGACAAGGAAGGTGAATGAGCTGTTCCAATGTGAAATGCCGGAAACACAGAAACACAGAAGACACACACACACACACACACACACACACACACACACACACACACACACACACACACACACACACACACACACACACAACAAGAGGTGGCAATGTATTAATTAATTGCATTTAATAAATGAGCTCATTATCACACATGACTGTACAAATGCATTGTCCAACAGGTGTTGAAATAATGGGATTAAAAGGGGAGATCCCATCAGAAAGACAAAAACAATAGCAAACACAAATAGCACTTTTGGAATCTGATTTTAGTCAACACATAAGGGAAGGGTGCACCGGTCCTGGAAATACTGCAATACCAGGTCAATGCGTGGAGTGGACAGAGCAAGCTCTATTTCCATCTCCCTGTTCTAAAAATCCATTTAATATATGGTCCCCAGATAGGGGACGTATCAGATATTAAACTGATAAGAACAGATACTACACTTGATCTTAGCCAAAAGGCCGAGAAGCGATAACCCGAGCGGCCCTTGCCTTGCCCGAGCCTGTCCCATACTGCTGTTCACCCCTTGCAGCGATTGATTCAGCCTACTCCTAGGCAATTCCATGGGGCCCAGCAGGCTCACACACATTTACAGCTACTAAGCGGGAGGGAGGTGAATAAAGGCCGGAGAGGAAGCTACACAGGATTTGCTTCTTTTGCTTGCACCACAATGCAGTGCTGAAAGAGGAGGAATCTACATAAAAACGCCTTCCTGGCAACGCCCAAATGCCCTCCTGCCATGCAGATAAACACTGGCAGCGGCAGCAAGTGCATGCCCACAGCCACCCCTTGTTCCTTCACACCTTGTATCAGCTTTAATCCAGTCCAGTCCGGTGCTGCCTGCTGAGCAGCACTGACCAACACTGCCTGGGCCCAGGCTTTTATCTCTGAGGCAGGCCCCATTATGATGTCAGAAAGCTGGCTCTGGAATCCTGAGGGCTCCACTATGACACGTGCAAAGTTCCGTCTGAACTTTATATAAGACGGTGCGGCTCAGTCAGTCACTCAGTGTTGCCTGAGAGGGCAACACTGCAACAGCCGGCCGCCAGGCTGTCTTTTTTTTGCACATTTATTTGCCTCCAGGAGGCCACAAGAGGGAGACAAGGGACTGCAAAATGGAAAATAGGCATCCACCAACTTTACAGACAACTTCTCTTTGCTCCTACAACCTCCATCCTTGCACAGTTTGTTATTCTTCCAGGTAACATAGTAACAAATCCAAATTGCTGCTCTCTTTGTAGGCAAGCAAGGGTTTGTTGCAACTGCAATTCTTACTTCTTCTTGGAAATGTAGGGACGACAGTACATTCCATCACATCCATCTAGTGTACACAGGTAGGTCCATTGTGGCGGGCGGGCTGCTTTAATGGCTGTTTGCTGTTCCCCTACTCCACTCCACTATTTGACTGTGGTGCTGCATCAATCAATCAGTGGCTGGCTCAGGTGCAGCTCTTTAACCTACCTAAAAGGGAGGGCGGAGAGAAGACAAGGAAGGTGAATGAGCTGTTCCAATGTGAAATGCCGGAAACACAGAAACACAGAAGACACACACACACACACACACACACACACACACACACACACACACACACACACACACACACACACACACACACACACACACAACAAGAGGTGGCAATGTATTAATTAATTGCATTTAATAAATGAGCTCATTATCACACATGACTGTACAAATGCATTGTCCAACAGGTGTTGAAATAATGGGATTAAAAGGGGAGATCCCATCAGAAAGACAAAAACAATAGCAAACACAAATAGCACTTTTGGAATCTGATTTTAGTCAACACATAAGGGAAGGGTGCACCGGTCCTGGAAATACTGCAATACCAGGTCAATGCGTGGAGTGGACAGAGCAAGCTCTATTTCCATCTCCCTGTTCTAAAAATCCATTTAATATATGGTCCCCAGATAGGGGACGTATCAGATATTAAACTGATAAGAACAGATACTACACTTGATCTTAGCCAAAAGGCCGAGAAGCGATAACCCGAGCGGCCCTTGCCTTGCCCGAGCCTGTCCCATACTGCTGTTCACCCCTTGCAGCGATTGATTCAGCCTACTCCTAGGCAATTCCATGGGGCCCTGCAGGCTCACACACATTTACAGCTACTAAGCGGGAGGGAGGTGAATAAAGGCCGGAGAGGAAGCTACACAGGATTTGCTTCTTTTGCTTGCACCACAATGCAGTGCTGAAAGAGGAGGAATCTACATAAAAACGCCTTCCTGGCAACGCCCAAATGCCCTCCTGCCATGCAGATAAACACTGGCAGCGGCAGCAAGTGCATGCCCACAGCCACCCCTTGTTCCTTCACACCTTGTATCAGCTTTAATCCAGTCCAGTCCAGTCCAGTGCTGCCTGCTGAGCAGCACTGACCAACACTGCCTGGGCCCAGGCTTTTATCTATCTCTGAGGCAGGCCCCATTATGATGTCAGAAAGCTGGCTCTGGAATCCTGAGGGCTCCACTATGACACGTGCAAAGTTCCGTCTGAACTTTATATAAGACGGTGCGGCTCAGTCAGTCACTCAGTGTTGCCTGAGAGGGCAACACTGCAACAGCCGGCCGCCAGGCTGTCTTTTTTTTGCACATTTATTTGCCTCCAGGAGGCCACAAGAGGGAGACAAGGGACTGCAAAATGGAAAATAGGCATCCACCAACTTTACAGACAACTTCTCTTTGCTCCTACAACCTCCATCCTTGCACAGTTTGTTATTCTTCCAGGTAACATAGTAACAAATCCAAATTGCTGCTCTCTTTGTAGGCAAGCAAGGGTTTGTTGCAACTGCAATTCTTACTTCTTCTTGGAAATGTAGGGACGACAGTACATTCCATCACATCCATCTAGTGTACACAGGTAGGTCCATTTGTGGCGGGCGGGCTGCTTTAATGGCTGTTTGCTGTTCCCCCTACTCCACTCCACTATTTGACTGTGGTGCTGCATCAATCAATCAGTGGCTGGCTCAGGTGCAGCTCTTTAACCTACCTAAAAGGGAGGGCGGAGAGAAGACAAGGAAGGTGAATGAGCTGTTCCAATGTGAAATGCCGGAAACACAGAAACACAGAAGACACACACACACACACACACACACACACACACACACACACACACACACACACACACACACACACACACACACAACAAGAGGTGGCAATGTATTAATTAATTGCATTTAATAAATGAGCTCATTATCACACATGACTGTACAAATGCATTGTCCAACAGGTGTTGAAATAATGGGATTAAAAGGGGAGATCCCATCAGAAAGACAAAAACAATAGCAAACACAAATAGCACTTTTGGAATCTGATTTTAGTCAACACATAAGGGAAGGGTGCACCGGTCCTGGAAATACTGCAATACCAGGTCAATGCGTGGAGTGGACAGAGCAAGCTCTATTTCCATCTCCCTGTTCTAAAAATCCATTTAATATATGGTCCCCAGATAGGGGACGTATCAGATATTAAACTGATAAGAACAGATACTACACTTGATCTTAGCCAAAAGGCCGAGAAGCGATAACCCGAGCGGCCCTTGCCTTGCCCGAGCCTGTCCCATACTGCTGTTCACCCCTTGCAGCGATTGATTCAGCCTACTCCTAGGCAATTCCATGGGGCCCTGCAGGCTCACACACATTTACAGCTACTAAGCGGGAGGGAGGTGAATAAAGGCCGGAGAGGAAGCTACACAGGATTTGCTTCTTTTGCTTGCACCACAATGCAGTGCTGAAAGAGGAGGAATCTACATAAAAACGCCTTCCTGGCAACGCCCAAATGCCCTCCTGCCATGCAGATAAACACTGGCAGCGGCAGCAAGTGCATGCCCACAGCCACCCCTTGTTCCTTCACACCTTGTATCAGCTGTAATCCAGTCCAGTCCAGTTCCAGTGCTGCCTGCTGAGCAGCACTGACCAACACTGCCTGGGCCCAGGCTTTTATCTATCTCTGAGGCAGGCCCCATTATGATGTCAGAAAGCTGGCTCTGGAATCCTGAGGGCTCCACTATGACACGTGCAAAGTTCCGTCTGAACTTTATATAAGACGGTGCGGCTCAGTCAGTCACTCAGTGTTGCCTGAGAGGGCAACACTGCAACAGCCGGCCGCCAGGCTGTCTTTTTTTTGCACATTTATTTGCCTCCAGGAGGCCACAAGAGGGAGACAAGGGACTGCAAAATGGAAAATAGGCATCCACCAACTTTACAGACAACTTCTCTTTGCTCCTACAACCTCCATCCTTGCACAGTTTGTTATTCTTCCAGGTAACATAGTAACAAATCCAAATTGCTGCTCTCTTTGTAGGCAAGCAAGGGTTTGTTGCAACTGCAATTCTTACTTCTTCTTGGAAATGTAGGGACGACAGTACATTCCATCACATCCATCTAGTGTACACAGGTAGGTCCATTGTGGCGGGCGGGCTGCTTTAATGGCTGTTTGCTGTTCCCCCTACTCCACTCCACTATTTGACTGTGGTGCTGCATCAATCAATCAGTGGCTGGCTCAGGTGCAGCTCTTTAACCTACCTAAAAGGGAGGGCGGAGAGAAGACAAGGAAGGTGAATGAGCTGTTCCAATGTGAAATGCCGGAAACACAGAAACACAGAAGACACACACACACACACACACACACACACACACACACACACACACACACACACACACACACACACACACACACACACACACACAACAAGAGGTGGCAATGTATTAATTAATTGCATTTAATAAATGAGCTCATTATCACACATGACTGTACAAATGCATTGTCCAACAGGTGTTGAAATAATGGGATTAAAAGGGGAGATCCCATCAGAAAGACAAAAACAATAGCAAACACAAATAGCACTTTTGGAATCTGATTTTAGTCAACACATAAGGGAAGGGTGCACCGGTCCTGGAAATACTGCAATACCAGGTCAATGCGTGGAGTGGACAGAGCAAGCTCTATTTCCATCTCCCTGTTCTAAAAATCCATTTAATATATGGTCCCCAGATAGGGGACGTATCAGATATTAAACTGATAAGAACAGATACTACACTTGATCTTAGCCAAAAGGCCGAGAAGCGATAACCCGAGCGGCCCTTGCCTTGCCCGAGCCTGTCCCATACTGCTGTTCACCCCTTGCAGCGATTGATTCAGCCTACTCCTAGGCAATTCCATGGGGCCCTGCAGGCTCACACACATTTACAGCTACTAAGCGGGAGGGAGGTGAATAAAGGCCGGAGAGGAAGCTACACAGGATTTGCTTCTTTTGCTTGCACCACAATGCAGTGCTGAAAGAGGAGGAATCTACATAAAAACGCCTTCCTGGCAACGCCCAAATGCCCTCCTGCCATGCAGATAAACACTGGCAGCGGCAGCAAGTGCATGCCCACAGCCACCCCTTGTTCCTTCACACCTTGTATCAGCTGTAATCCAGTCCAGTCCAGTCCAGTGCTGCCTGCTGAGCAGCACTGACCAACACTGCCTGGGCCCAGGCTTTTATCTATCTCTGAGGCAGGCCCCATTATGATGTCAGAAAGCTGGCTCTGGAATCCTGAGGGCTCCACTATGACACGTGCAAAGTTCCGTCTGAACTTTATATAAGACGGTGCGGCTCAGTCAGTCACTCAGTGTTGCCTGAGAGGGCAACACTGCAACAGCCGGCCGCCAGGCTGTCTTTTTTTTGCACATTTATTTGCCTCCAGGAGGCCACAAGAGGGAGACAAGGGACTGCAAAATGGAAAATAGGCATCCACCAACTTTACAGACAACTTCTCTTTGCTCCTACAACCTCCATCCTTGCACAGTTTGTTATTCTTCCAGGTAACATAGTAACAAATCCAAATTGCTGCTCTCTTTGTAGGCAAGCAAGGGTTTGTTGCAACTGCAATTCTTACTTCTTCTTGGAAATGTAGGGACGACAGTACATTCCATCACATCCATCTAGTGTACACAGGTAGGTCCATTGTGGCGGGCGGGCTGCTTTAATGGCTGTTTGCTGTTCCCCCTACTCCACTCCACTATTTGACTGTGGTGCTGCATCAATCAATCAGTGGCTGGCTCAGGTGCAGCTCTTTAACCTACCTAAAAGGAGGGCGGAGAGAAGACAAGGAAGGTGAATGAGCTGTTCCAATGTGAAATGCCGGAAACACAGAAACACAGAAGACACACACACACACACACACACACACACACACACACACACACACACACACACACACACACACACACACACACACAACAAGAGGTGGCAATGTATTAATTAATTGCATTTAATAAATGAGCTCATTATCACACATGACTGTACAAATGCATTGTCCAACAGGTGTTGAAATAATGGGATTAAAAGGGGAGATCCCATCAGAAAGACAAAAACAATAGCAAACACAAATAGCACTTTTGGAATCTGATTTTAGTCAACACATAAGGGAAGGGTGCACCGGTCCTGGAAATACTGCAATACCAGGTCAATGCGTGGAGTGGACAGAGCAAGCTCTATTTCCATCTCCCTGTTCTAAAAATCCATTTAATATATGGTCCCCAGATAGGGGACGTATCAGATATTAAACTGATAAGAACAGATACTACACTTGATCTTAGCCAAAAGGCCGAGAAGCGATAACCCGAGCGGCCCTTGCCTTGCCCGAGCCTGTCCCATACTGCTGTTCACCCCTTGCAGCGATTGATTCAGCCTACTCCTAGGCAATTCCATGGGGCCCTGCAGGCTCACACACATTTACAGCTACTAAGCGGGAGGGAGGTGAATAAAGGCCGGAGAGGAAGCTACACAGGATTTGCTTCTTTTGCTTGCACCACAATGCAGTGCTGAAAGAGGAGGAATCTACATAAAAACGCCTTCCTGGCAACGCCCAAATGCCCTCCTGCCATGCAGATAAACACTGGCAGCGGCAGCAAGTGCATGCCCACAGCCACCCCTTGTTCCTTCACACCTTGTATCAGCTGTAATCCAGTCCAGTCCAGTCCAGTGCTGCCTGCTGAGCAGCACTGACCAACACTGCCTGGGCCCAGGCTTTTATCTATCTCTGAGGCAGGCCCCATTATGATGTCAGAAAGCTGGCTCTGGAATCCTGAGGGCTCCACTATGACACGTGCAAAGTTCCGTCTGAACTTTATATAAGACGGTGCGGCTCAGTCAGTCACTCAGTGTTGCCTGAGAGGGCAACACTGCAACAGCCGGCCGCCAGGCTGTCTTTTTTTTGCACATTTATTTGCCTCCAGGAGGCCACAAGAGGGAGACAAGGGACTGCAAAATGGAAAATAGGCATCCACCAACTTTACAGACAACTTCTCTTTGCTCCTACAACCTCCATCCTTGCACAGTTTGTTATTCTTCCAGGTAACATAGTAACAAATCCAAATTGCTGCTCTCTTTGTAGGCAAGCAAGGGTTTGTTGCAACTGCAATTCTTACTTCTTCTTGGAAATGTAGGGACGACAGTACATTCCATCACATCCATCTAGTGTACACAGGTAGGTCCATTGTGGCGGGCGGGCTGCTTTAATGGCTGTTTGCTGTTCCCCCTACTCCACTCCACTATTTGACTGTGGTGCTGCATCAATCAATCAGTGGCTGGCTCAGGTGCAGCTCTTTAACCTACCTAAAAGGGAGGGCGGAGAGAAGACAAGGAAGGTGAATGAGCTGTTCCAATGTGAAATGCCGGAAACACAGAAACACAGAAGACACACACACACACACACACACACACACACACACACACACACACACACACACACACACACACACACACACAACAAGAGGTGGCAATGTATTAATTAATTGCATTTAATAAATGAGCTCATTATCACACATGACTGTACAAATGCATTGTCCAACAGGTGTTGAAATAATGGGATTAAAAGGGGAGATCCCATCAGAAAGACAAAAACAATAGCAAACACAAATAGCACTTTTGGAATCTGATTTTAGTCAACACATAAGGGAAGGGTGCACCGGTCCTGGAAATACTGCAATACCAGGTCAATGCGTGGAGTGGACAGAGCAAGCTCTATTTCCATCTCCCTGTTCTAAAAATCCATTTAATATATGGTCCCCAGATAGGGGACGTATCAGATATTAAACTGATAAGAACAGATACTACACTTGATCTTAGCCAAAAGGCCGAGAAGCGATAACCCGAGCGGCCCTTGCCTTGCCCGAGCCTGTCCCATACTGCTGTTCACCCCTTGCAGCGATTGATTCAGCCTACTCCTAGGCAATTCCATGGGGCCCTGCAGGCTCACACACATTTACAGCTACTAAGCGGGAGGGAGGTGAATAAAGGCCGGAGAGGAAGCTACACAGGATTTGCTTCTTTTGCTTGCACCACAATGCAGTGCTGAAAGAGGAGGAATCTACATAAAAACGCCTTCCTGGCAACGCCCAAATGCCCTCCTGCCATGCAGATAAACACTGGCAGCGGCAGCAAGTGCATGCCCACAGCCACCCCTTGTTCCTTCACACCTTGTATCAGCTGTAATCCAGTCCAGTCCAGTCCAGTGCTGCCTGCTGAGCAGCACTGACCAACACTGCCTGGGCCCAGGCTTTTATCTATCTCTGAGGCAGGCCCCATTATGATGTCAGAAAGCTGGCTCTGGAATCCTGAGGGCTCCACTATGACACGTGCAAAGTTCCGTCTGAACTTTATATAAGACGGTGCGGCTCAGTCAGTCACTCAGTGTTGCCTGAGAGGGCAACACTGCAACAGCCGGCCGCCAGGCTGTCTTTTTTTTGCACATTTATTTGCCTCCAGGAGGCCACAAGAGGGAGACAAGGGACTGCAAAATGGAAAATAGGCATCCACCAACTTTACAGACAACTTCTCTTTGCTCCTACAACCTCCATCCTTGCACAGTTTGTTATTCTTCCAGGTAACATAGTAACAAATCCAAATTGCTGCTCTCTTTGTAGGCAAGCAAGGGTTTGTTGCAACTGCAATTCTTACTTCTTCTTGGAAATGTAGGGACGACAGTACATTCCATCACATCCATCTAGTGTACACAGGTAGGTCCATTGTGGCGGGCGGGCTGCTTTAATGGCTGTTTGCTGTTCCCCCTACTCCACTCCACTATTTGACTGTGGTGCTGCATCAATCAATCAGTGGCTGGCTCAGGTGCAGCTCTTTAACCTACCTAAAAGGGAGGGCGGAGAGAAGACAAGGAAGGTGAATGAGCTGTTCCAATGTGAAATGCCGGAAACACAGAAACACAGAAGACACACACACACACACACACACACACACACACACACACACACACACACACACACACACACACACACACACACACACACACAACAAGAGGTGGCAATGTATTAATTAATTGCATTTAATAAATGAGCTCATTATCACACATGACTGTACAAATGCATTGTCCAACAGGTGTTGAAATAATGGGATTAAAAGGGGAGATCCCATCAGAAAGACAAAAACAATAGCAAACACAAATAGCACTTTTGGAATCTGATTTTAGTCAACACATAAGGGAAGGGTGCACCGGTCCTGGAAATACTGCAATACCAGGTCAATGCGTGGAGTGGACAGAGCAAGCTCTATTTCCATCTCCCTGTTCTAAAAATCCATTTAATATATGGTCCCCAGATAGGGGACGTATCAGATATTAAACTGATAAGAACAGATACTACACTTGATCTTAGCCAAAAGGCCGAGAAGCGATAACCCGAGCGGCCCTTGCCTTGCCCGAGCCTGTCCCATACTGCTGTTCACCCCTTGCAGCGATTGATTCAGCCTACTCCTAGGCAATTCCATGGGGCCCTGCAGGCTCACACACATTTACAGCTACTAAGCGGGAGGGAGGTGAATAAAGGCCGGAGAGGAAGCTACACAGGATTTGCTTCTTTTGCTTGCACCACAATGCAGTGCTGAAAGAGGAGGAATCTACATAAAAACGCCTTCCTGGCAACGCCCAAATGCCCTCCTGCCATGCAGATAAACACTGGCAGCGGCAGCAAGTGCATGCCCACAGCCACCCCTTGTTCCTTCACACCTTGTATCAGCTGTAATCCAGTCCAGTCCAGTCCAGTGCTGCCTGCTGAGCAGCACTGACCAACACTGCCTGGGCCCAGGCTTTTATCTATCTCTGAGCAGGCCCCATTATGATGTCAGAAAGCTGGCTCTGGAATCCTGAGGGCTCCACTATGACACGTGCAAAGTTCCGTCTGAACTTTATATAAGACGGTGCGGCTCAGTCAGTCACTCAGTGTTGCCTGAGAGGGCAACACTGCAACAGCCGGCCGCCAGGCTGTCTTTTTTTTGCACATTTATTTGCCTCCAGGAGGCCACAAGAGGGAGACAAGGGACTGCAAAATGGAAAATAGGCATCCACCAACTTTACAGACAACTTCTCTTTGCTCCTACAACCTCCATCCTTGCACAGTTTGTTATTCTTCCAGGTAACATAGTAACAAATCCAAATTGCTGCTCTCTTTGTAGGCAAGCAAGGGTTTGTTGCAACTGCAATTCTTACTTCTTCTTGGAAATGTAGGGACGACAGTACATTCCATCACATCCATCTAGTGTACACAGGTAGGTCCATTGTGGCGGGCGGGCTGCTTTAATGGCTGTTTGCTGTTCCCCCTACTCCACTCCACTATTTGACTGTGGTGCTGCATCAATCAATCAGTGGCTGGCTCAGGTGCAGCTCTTTAACCTACCTAAAAGGGAGGGCGGAGAGAAGACAAGGAAGGTGAATGAGCTGTTCCAATGTGAAATGCCGGAAACACAGAAACACAGAAGACACACACACACACACACACACACACACACACACACACACACACACACACACACACACACACACACACACACACAACAAGAGGTGGCAATGTATTAATTAATTGCATTTAATAAATGAGCTCATTATCACACATGACTGTACAAATGCATTGTCCAACAGGTGTTGAAATAATGGGATTAAAAGGGGAGATCCCATCAGAAAGACAAAAACAATAGCAAACACAAATAGCACTTTTGGAATCTGATTTTAGTCAACACATAAGGGAAGGGTGCACCGGTCCTGGAAATACTGCAATACCAGGTCAATGCGTGGAGTGGACAGAGCAAGCTCTATTTCCATCTCCCTGTTCTAAAAATCCATTTAATATATGGTCCCCAGATAGGGGACGTATCAGATATTAAACTGATAAGAACAGATACTACACTTGATCTTAGCCAAAAGGCCGAGAAGCGATAACCCGAGCGGCCCTTGCCTTGCCCGAGCCTGTCCCATACTGCTGTTCACCCCTTGCAGCGATTGATTCAGCCTACTCCTAGGCAATTCCATGGGGCCCTGCAGGCTCACACACATTTACAGCTACTAAGCGGGAGGGAGGTGAATAAAGGCCGGAGAGGAAGCTACACAGGATTTGCTTCTTTTGCTTGCACCACAATGCAGTGCTGAAAGAGGAGGAATCTACATAAAAACGCCTTCCTGGCAACGCCCAAATGCCCTCCTGCCATGCAGATAAACACTGGCAGCGGCAGCAAGTGCATGCCCACAGCCACCCCTTGTTCCTTCACACCTTGTATCAGCTGTAATCCAGTCCAGTCCAGTCCAGTGCTGCCTGCTGAGCAGCACTGACCAACACTGCCTGGGCCCAGGCTTTTATCTATCTCTGAGGCAGGCCCCATTATGATGTCAGAAAGCTGGCTCTGGAATCCTGAGGGCTCCACTATGACACGTGCAAAGTTCCGTCTGAACTTTATATAAGACGGTGCGGCTCAGTCAGTCACTCAGTGTTGCCTGAGAGGGCAACACTGCAACAGCCGGCCGCCAGGCTGTCTTTTTTTTGCACATTTATTTGCCTCCAGGAGGCCACAAGAGGGAGACAAGGGACTGCAAAATGGAAAATAGGCATCCACCAACTTTACAGACAACTTCTCTTTGCTCCTACAACCTCCATCCTTGCACAGTTTGTTATTCTTCCAGGTAACATAGTAACAAATCCAAATTGCTGCTCTCTTTGTAGGCAAGCAAGGGTTTGTTGCAACTGCAATTCTTACTTCTTCTTGGAAATGTAGGGACGACAGTACATTCCATCACATCCATCTAGTGTACACAGGTAGGTCCATTGTGGCGGGCGGGCTGCTTTAATGGCTGTTTGCTGTTCCCCCTACTCCACTCCACTATTTGACTGTGGTGCTGCATCAATCAATCAGTGGCTGGCTCAGGTGCAGCTCTTTAACCTACCTAAAAGGGAGGGCGGAGAGAAGACAAGGAAGGTGAATGAGCTGTTCCAATGTGAAATGCCGGAAACACAGAAACACAGAAGACACACACACACACACACACACACACACACACACACACACACACACACACACACACACACACACACACACACACAACAAGAGGTGGCAATGTATTAATTAATTGCATTTAATAAATGAGCTCATTATCACACATGACTGTACAAATGCATTGTCCAACAGGTGTTGAAATAATGGGATTAAAAGGGGAGATCCCATCAGAAAGACAAAAACAATAGCAAACACAAATAGCACTTTTGGAATCTGATTTTAGTCAACACATAAGGGAAGGGTGCACCGTCCTGGAAATACTGCAATACCAGGTCAATGCGTGGAGTGGACAGAGCAAGCTCTATTTCCATCTCCCTGTTCTAAAAATCCATTTAATATATGGTCCCCAGATAGGGGACGTATCAGATATTAAACTGATAAGAACAGATACTACACTTGATCTTAGCCAAAAGGCCGAGAAGCGATAACCCGAGCGGCCCTTGCCTTGCCCGAGCCTGTCCCATACTGCTGTTCACCCCTTGCAGCGATTGATTCAGCCTACTCCTAGGCAATTCCATGGGGCCCTGCAGGCTCACACACATTTACAGCTACTAAGCGGGAGGGAGGTGAATAAAGGCCGGAGAGGAAGCTACACAGGATTTGCTTCTTTTGCTTGCACCACAATGCAGTGCTGAAAGAGGAGGAATCTACATAAAAACGCCTTCCTGGCAACGCCCAAATGCCCTCCTGCCATGCAGATAAACACTGGCAGCGGCAGCAAGTGCATGCCCACAGCCACCCCTTGTTCCTTCACACCTTGTATCAGCTGTAATCCAGTCCAGTCCAGTCCAGTGCTGCCTGCTGAGCAGCACTGACCAACACTGCCTGGGCCCAGGCTTTTATCTATCTCTGAGGCAGGCCCCATTATGATGTCAGAAAGCTGGCTCTGGAATCCTGAGGGCTCCACTATGACACGTGCAAAGTTCCGTCTGAACTTTATATAAGACGGTGCGGCTCAGTCAGTCACTCAGTGTTGCCTGAGAGGGCAACACTGCAACAGCCGGCCGCCAGGCTGTCTTTTTTTTGCACATTTATTTGCCTCCAGGAGGCCACAAGAGGGAGACAAGGGACTGCAAAATGGAAAATAGGCATCCACCAACTTTACAGACAACTTCTCTTTGCTCCTACAACCTCCATCCTTGCACAGTTTGTTATTCTTCCAGGTAACATAGTAACAAATCCAAATTGCTGCTCTCTTTGTAGGCAAGCAAGGGTTTGTTGCAACTGCAATTCTTACTTCTTCTTGGAAATGTAGGGACGACAGTACATTCCATCACATCCATCTAGTGTACACAGGTAGGTCCATTGTGGCGGGCGGGCTGCTTTAATGGCTGTTTGCTGTTCCCCCTACTCCACTCCACTATTTGACTGTGGTGCTGCATCAATCAATCAGTGGCTGGCTCAGGTGCAGCTCTTTAACCTACCTAAAAGGGAGGGCGGAGAGAAGACAAGGAAGGTGAATGAGCTGTTCCAATGTGAAATGCCGGAAACACAGAAACACAGAAGACACACACACACACACACACACACACACACACACACACACACACACACACACACACACACACACACACACAACAAGAGGTGGCAATGTATTAATTAATTGCATTTAATAAATGAGCTCATTATCACACATGACTGTACAAATGCATTGTCCAACAGGTGTTGAAATAATGGGATTAAAAGGGGAGATCCCATCAGAAAGACAAAAACAATAGCAAACACAAATAGCACTTTTGGAATCTGATTTTAGTCAACACATAAGGGAAGGGTGCACCGGTCCTGGAAATACTGCAATACCAGGTCAATGCGTGGAGTGGACAGAGCAAGCTCTATTTCCATCTCCCTGTTCTAAAAATCCATTTAATATATGGTCCCCAGATAGGGGACGTATCAGATATTAAACTGATAAGAACAGATAAGGTTTCAACAAAGTTTTTTATTGGCAAAAATAATATATTTTACAGACTTTTTTTTAAAATTGAAACCACAAGATAAAATCAACAGCATAATACATGAATATTCATACATTTAAATGAATACAAAAGTAATAATAATAAGACCATTAATACAGATGTTATAATAAAAGTACAGAACAATAGCAGGATAAAATTTATACAGGGCATAAAA